>NW_027111762.1:218144-221756 GCF_000696795.3 Halyomorpha halys
CTCTTCTAATAATTACAAAATTATATTTAATTCATTAACTCAAATTTTGGTGAGTGAGTTTTATATTGTTAATCATTTACTTTAACTATATACATATATACACACACACACATTCGATCAGCTGATATAGCCTCTGGCAGCTGATATCGCACACAGGCTGTAACTTTACCACCAGTACATATATAAAAAAAATTATTTACAATAACCTATAGGTAAACAATAAATTCAACAGTCCTTGTAAACTTATCTTATACAATAGAGATATTAAAAAAAAAAAAAAAAAAAAAAAACCAATAAAGAAAAGCTATTTACAATAAATATATGATCCTCCTCCTTTCAGGTCCACGCAAGCTCTCAATTGTGACAGTATTATATTCTCTTATCACTATCACCCTGAAGGGACCCTTATATTGCTACAGTTCCTTTCCCCTATTCATTCACAATCTCCTGTACACTATGATCCCGATTTTGATGTGTTCCACTTCGGACTTACTGAATATCAGCAGGTCATCCAGATAGACCTGACAGACAGATTCATCCAATCCCCTCAGAAACTCATCTATGAGTCTTTGGAATGTTACCAGAGCATTTTTCAGGCCGAAAGGCATCCTCTTAAATTATTAGTGGTCTTTCTTGAAAGTAAACGCCGTCTTGTACTGATCTTGTAGTTGCAACTCATTCTGGTGGTACCCCTTCAGATCCAGTGTGCTAAAAATTTTATTCCCACTCAATCGATTCATAATATCCTCGACCAGGATATGGGGTACTTCTAATCAATTGTGTTTTGTTTATTTTGGGATAGTCGACCACTACTCTATATTTCCCTCCATTTTCACCCAGCTCGTTCTTTTTGACCGCCCATAATAGACTATATTATAGGGAATTATAATTATAGAGAAATATGCAATCCACTATAATTCCTTGGGGAATGCAGATTGTCCATTTCCTCTCTAATATGTTGATGTAGAGCTTGCAGGTACCCCCTCTCCTTCACATAGGTAACCCTATCTGGGTGACAGAGGAAGACATCTTTTAAATGTTAAGGGAGATGAGAAAACCTCATCAGTCTAATAGGGAGTATTCTTGTGTTCTCCTTGCCCATTATAACCAAATTACTGAGAAAATGAGAAAGACATTGGATTTCGAGGAGCCCAAGAGGTTCCTGGCTACAATCCTCAATGTACAGTTGGACAAAAAGATGGGAAGAAAGGAAGGCCTACCTAGTGGGTGATATTGTGTCAAGTGCACTTAAGACATGATCAATTAGAGCACATGAGAAGAAGAATCCAGAATGGAAATAGAAAAAAAATCAGTTGGACAAGATTTAATTGCCGGAGGACGAATTCAGTTCCATGGAGAAGAAAAGAATACAGGTATAGCAGGAAGGAGAGATTAGCAAACACCAAGGGGAGACAAATAAAACCAAGAAGCAGTGGGCACCATGAGGATACAAAATGTCATGGATGTGGCTAAGTGGAGTACTTGATGGCCCAGTGCTCACATAACTGATGTTTCAATTGTGGAATTGAGGGACATATAGTGAGACAATGTCCTTATATATTTAGACAACGCCAATCGAACTTGGTAGAACCAATAGAGGTGAATGCCAAGCGTGTAAGGAGGAGAAGTATTTATCTGAGGCCAGAAAGATCTGCAATTGAGAACACCAACATGTCTGAAGCAGAATGAAGGAGGAAATCTGAGGTATTTTTCCATGAAGGGGCGGCCTCATGTTGGTGAGCCACAGCCTAAGAGGAGAGCATGGCAGCCTGCCTATCGAGCAAGAGGGTGCCTGAAATGCTTGGTGGACAAAGGGAGTTCCAATACCATTGCATGCAGAGAGGCTCTGGAGATGATGAGTAGCAGAATGTGGGCGCTCAGGGTCTTGGTATGTGAATGTCAGTTAATCACCTTGGGGGGGGGGCAGAAATTGAATTAAACAAATGGGGAGCTAAGGGTAATCATCTAATGGTATACATAGTAGGAAATATGTCCTGAGACTACCAAATGATTAAAGGGTGCGCCTGCTAGAGAAAGTGGGCGCAAGGGTTCAGAACCACGGAGGTAACTGGGACAGTAAGATTGGAAAGAAAAGATATATCTGACGATGGTGAAGCAAGGATAGGAACAATTAATTAGGAAGAGTGCTGGAAAGAGCAAATCATGAAGGAATATGATGACATAGTTTTTTAGAGTAGGGGATGTACTGGGAGCATCAGGGAAGTATATGAAATTCCGCTGAAAGATAGGGTTACATGAAGGAGAGAGGGTACCTGCAAGCGCTACGTCAACATATTAAAGAGGAGATAGACAATCTGTGTTACCAAGGAACTACAGTAGATAGTATATTTCCTCTCTATAATAGTACGTTATGAGCAGTCAGAAAGAAGAATGTGCTGGGTGAAAACAAAGGGAAATATAGAGTAGTGGTCGAATGCATTGAAGATTGTGTTTCAGTTCTTCTTTCTGTCAGCTCGACAACATGGACTAAAGCTGTGGCTAGGGGACACACTAACGGACCGTACAAAGTACCTGGATGCTGATCTGGATAATCGTCTTTCATGGTGGAAGCAGGTAGAGAGATTATGCAGTCAGAGTGAGTAGCGAATGTTATTGCTGAGAAGATTGATAGGAGTGAAGGGAGGCGCATCGCAAAAGATGTCCTTTCTGTCACATATAAAACGTAAGTGTGACCTTCAGGAATATAATGCATAACTGCATCAGAATCAATTCTGGCTAAGCTTACCATAACCCAGAATAAAGCATTTAGATCCTGAGAGCTCCCAAAGCCTACCCCTGTTGTTGTTATGGAAGTCCAATGTGGGGTCGAACATCTCCCAGAGCGAAGAAATGCAGCTGCAATTCAGTTCTACAAATACCTGAAAAGAGGGGCTATATCCTACTGGAAGCAATACCAGCCTGCTTCTGAAAGGCTAGCAACTCAACACAATTTCTCATCGAAGGTTAGAGAAATCCAATATTTTATTGAGCTAGGGACCTCCCAACACCAGCTATTTCCCCCAATGCATGAAATGGCCCCCATATCCTTGTTAGAGGCTCAATAACTTTGACGGAGCAAATTGACAAGCAAAGCACTTCCTCTGCTATCATGAAGGCAATATTTTTGGAAACTGTACATCTCTGGCTGCAATGGGTTCCTTAGCACTGCTAAATTAATAGAAATAAAAAGTAGATGCTCTTTCTAAAAGAGCCTTTCTTGACTCCCAACCTAGCTTACCCCTATTATATAGCTCTGCCAAACGAATGATTGATAAAAAAAAACCTATATATATATAAGTTATCTTTTACTGAAGTAAGAAACTAAAAATAATAAGAGAGAGGAGTGCGAAATGAAACGCTTGAAGTGCTCTCAAAGACTGATCTAATTGCGGAGCCTGTCCGTCTATATATATACAATCTGTCAGCTGTTCTCGATCAGCTGATATGGACCTGTCAGCTGACAGTCTGTAACTCCCCCCCACCAGTTTACGAACAATCCTCGTAAACTCTAATATATACAAAAATACAATTACAATACAATAAATAAGATAGATAAAAATACAATAACAATAAAAATACAGAAAGAGAATTTTAAAAAACAGCACTCTGTGC
>NW_027111762.1:228316-232087 GCF_000696795.3 Halyomorpha halys
TTACGTTGCGCCTCCGGATCGGCGATCGTTTCTACCTGTTGTAGACATCTGATTAAAGGATAGCCCACGCCTACTCGCTCCTGTCTCCACAGTCTTTTGAGTTTGTCCCCTATTACTTTATTTCCCACGTACACGTGGCAACTGCGACCGGGTCTCGCGAATTCCGTAAATATACGCTCCAGTTCATTCTCCTCTATTGTAGCGGGTGTGCGGATCAATATAGTCGATAGGCCCTCGTAAACACTCGCCCTTGTTTCCGTTCCGGCAGCCTGCTTGGATTTTATAATGATTTGAAACTTTTTATCGTTGTATATTTCATCAATTTCCGGAAGTTCCGCGGGTCTGTCTGTTGGTGTTGTGTTTCCGTCTGATTCGCTTTGGACTACTGGAATTTCCGGCCCGCTCTCCGCCCATTCGCGTAGATACCTTAGCGCAAACGGTTCAACAGGTGCTTCCTCGTCCTCGATCGCGTTCACCACTAGGTCTCGCGATAACCAATCGGCCACTACATTGTCGACGCCCTTCTTGTGCACGATGTGAAAGTTATATGCCGCGAGCCTTTCCTTCCATCGCGATACTCGTGCAGATGACTCTTTTAGTGATCCGAGGTGTAGGAGAGGTTTATGGTCAGTTACGAGTTCGAACTTCGAATGCCGTAAACCTATGGCCGAAAATACTCTACAGCCCATACCACTGCCAAAAGTTCGCGTTCAATAGCGCTGTATCTTTGTTCAGCCGAATTTAATTTTCGTCCAGCGTATGCAATAGGTTTTTGGCCCTCTTCGAAATACTGCGACAGAACGGCCCCAATAGCTAACTCGCTAGCGTCTGTGGTCACCTTGAATGATCTATGGAAATCGGGGAAGGCCAGCAAGGGACGCGTTGTTAGGATCTTCCGGCATTCCTCGATACTAGCGACATGTTCCGGACCTAGGCAGAATCGTTTCCCTTTCTTTAAAATTTCGCTAAGTGGATGCGTAATTTCCGCAATCCCTGGGATGAACTTGCGGTAATAATTAATCATCCCCAGGAATCTCCTCACTCCGCGGGCATTCCTCGGCAACGGCGCGTTCTGGATCGCTTTCACCCGTTCTTGATCCGGTTGTACCCCCCTTCGCGATACCACGCGTCCCAAGAACCGGATTTCAGCGAGTCCGAACTTAGATTTCTCACGCAATAGCTTGAGACCGAATTCTCGAACTCTATCAAAAACCCGTGTTAAATGTTCGGCATACTCCCGCTCGTTCTTGCTGAACATAATCAGGTCGTCTATGTAGAATTGCGAGAATTCCTCCCCTAGACCCCTTTGTAGCTCATCAATGAGACGTTGGAAAGTTAACGGAGCTCCCTTCAGCCCGAAAGGCATTCGCACGAACTCAAAATGCCCACGCTCCCAGGAAAATGCCGTCTTCGGTATGTCTGTTTCTGCCATTTTAACTTGATGGTAACCGCTTTTAAGATCGATGGTACTAAAAATAGTCGCTACCGATAGTCGATCCAGTATGTCCTCGACTCGCGGCAGTGGGTACCGCTCATCCTTCGTTGCCTCATTTAACTTGCGATAGTCCACCACGACTCTGTATTGTTTTGCGGCTCCGTTCGTTCACCCTGTTTTTTCTCTACTACCCACAATGGGCTATTAAACGGGGAATTACTTTGACGTATTATGCCTTGTCGGAGAAGTTCGTCTAATTGTTCTCTAATAATAGTCCTCATGGCCTGGGGGTACCGCCTATCTTTTACATAGATTGGGTTTTCCGACTTTAAATGGATCCGGTGTTCGGTTTTCCCTGTGGTGGCCAAAAGTTCTCCCTCCCGATAAAATAGGTCATCGTTTTTAACGACCAAGCGCATCAACGCCCTATCGCACTCTACCGCTCCAATTTTCGTATTTCCACTTTTCTTTTGCCGTTACTTCATACCTTTGTTTACCGATTTTATATCGCCATCTCTTATTGTTAACGCTAAGTTTGAACCCCACTCGTTGGAGTACGTCACACCCTGTGATCAGTTCGTACCCTGCCATTAACTCTTCGATAACATGGATAAGAACTTTTGTATCCGACCCTGCCAACTCTCCCAGGTTAAGACTTGTTTCTCCCAATGTTTGGCATTTTCCGCTGACAGTAGACACCGTACATGCGCATTGTTTACGGCCCGCCCAGATGCCTAATTTCTCCGCCCCTCTTCGGCTAACCAATGAGTTGGTACTCCCTGTATCTATCAGGAATCTCACTGATTTCTCCGAACTCGCCAAGGGCAACCTTGTAACGCGACTACCCTGTACGCTATTATAAATTATTAACTCGCCCCGCCGGTTGCCCCACCCGTTACCGCGTTCTCAGTTTGAAAGGTCGCGACCCGCTACCACTTAGGCTCCGGATGATCTTCCCACCCAGGGGTTCCCTCCTCTTACCTCATGGCGTCTCGAAGTCGGGCGGCTGCGCTCAGAACGGACGCTCTCCTCGCCTGATGATTCGTCGCTGGTGGGTTGTCTTCCGCTCCTCTTTTCGGTCCGCCTGCTGTTCCAGTCCTGATTATTTACTTCCATAGGTTCCGGTGGAGGTTCTCTCCTGTTATGCCGGGGGTTACGTCTCGGGCATTCACGTGCTACATGCCCCTGTCTGCCACACTCGTAGCATCTTGTATATTTGCACTGTGCGGCTACGTGTCCTGTTTTGTTACACTCGTAGCAGCGCCGGTCCGATCGCTGCCTCCTTTCCTCTGGTCCTCTACTTGGCCTCTTTTCAAAGCCACCCCTATTGTGGGTGGTCCGTCTGCCGGAACTTCGCTGCTGTCTTCGTGGCGACCTCACTTCCGTCCACTCTGCTTCGGATTTCTCGAAGCGGGCTTCCCTACGTTCTCTCGCGTCCACAAGATCATGTGCGCAGTCAATGAACTCCCGGTCCCTGGGCAGCGACCCAGGCCGGTCCAAATAATGGTTAAGTTGGACCTTCAGCACCCCTTTTAAGAACTCCATCTTCTGGGATCCCTCTGCCTGTCCACACGTCTCCATCAGCCGGTTATAAAGGACCAGCAGTTTTTCTGCGAACTCGCCCTCCGACTGACCCTGGGCTCGCCGCTCCTTAAATAAATAAAAAACGTCCTCCTCCGGAGTCCATCTTCCGCCGCCGTACAATTTCTTGCGACGAACCTTTAACGTGTCCCAGGGTAACGTCAGGTCGCCCTGTACAGCATTCAGAACTCGTCTCGAGATACGACAGACCAGGGAGGCCTAGAGTAGCTTTACGTCTGATTCTAACAGCGTGCCTGTTCCTTGTCGGGTGGTGATTAAACTTTTGATCTGATCCCCGCCCTTGAGGAAATGTTCCAGGTCACCTACTATCCCAGTGAACGGTTCCAACTGGCTGATTACTTCATGGATGAACGCAGAGTTCTGCGTTCTTATCTTTAGCAATTCAATTTGAGTGTTCTCAGTCGCCTTAGAAAGCTGAGCCTCTAGTTTCTGACGCTCCACTGTTGACTGAGCCAGCTGGTACTCGAGTTGCTTTAACTCTTCTGCCGTTTCCACCATCTTAAGTTATGGTCTATAACTCACTTACTGGTTCAAGAATTTCTACTGATATCGTTATCGGACTCACAATATTACTAATCGCGTGACGAAAATTCGGAATCTAAAGGTCCCGGGTTTCGGCACCACTTATGATTAAACTGAAAGATTACCTTAAAATAAAAGGGGGTTCGGGCAGAGTAACGACACAAGCATACTTTAACAACTGGCTTTATTATTACAATCATCTGATATATATA
>NW_027111763.1:0-4458 GCF_000696795.3 Halyomorpha halys
TGTTTAGAAAACATCGGCTTAAAAACATCGATGTTTAGAAAACATCGGCTTAAAAACATCGATGTTTTCAAAACATCGACATCGATGTCGCATCCCTACTCTATAGATTATCAAGTATTACAACCCTTCGTTTATCTCCAAGATTCTGTTGACAACCCTACCAAGCTTTGGGATTCTTTTCAACAACTATGAGATAGTAAAAACTTAAACGATTTGTTGCCTCAAGAAACTTTTAGAAACGTAACTTGAAACTCTTTATAATCTGGTCCCAGGACACACCAGTAGAATAAAATACACACCTTCACATATCCTGTCCAAGGAAGTGACGAAGTACTCGTCGCACACGATGGCTAACCCGATGAAGGAGTAAATGCAGATGATGAGGTGGACGATAAGAGCTCCATGCTTCCTCGCCGTGGGGCCTATGATAGGCCTGGGGAACTGTTCGATGGCTGGGGGTGTGCACTTCTCGGCGGGCCCCTCTGTCTTGTTAGTAGGCGGCTTCTTGGAAGTAGTCTCCCCAGAACTGGAGCTGGGGTCTGGAGAAGTCGTCCTGGTGGGCTGTGTTGTTTTAAAATCCTCCTGCTGCCACTATCTCGGGAATAGATCAAATATTCATTAGTAGGATTATAAACTATAATTTTATATTTATTTAAACAAAAAAAATATATATTTTTAAACAGGGTTTGATAAAATAATTGAATTCAATTGTATCATTTAATAACATTTTCACTGTAAGAACGACTCGATTTTTTTATATGCAAGCTGTTTCAGGTCTAATTGTCTCAACTGAAAATATGAATTAAGGATCTCAAAACATGAAAAAAATTTCCTATTTAGCTATGCCCGTAAACGTTTTGTTTAGGAGATATTCACGTCAACAGATTTTCATAGATATTTATTATGGAGGTTATAAATAATAAATTAATATTTGTCCCAATTACTTTATTAATGAAATATAAATATTAACATTCATATTAAATCTTATTCGAGGTTATTATCTTGAACATTAAGACATGCACGGCATCTTTTTGGGACAACAGAAGAGACAAAACGGCATTGGATATGTGTTGTGGTTCCGCAAGTTTCACTAATTCTTTTTCGTAAAGAATTAAGGTCATAGATCAAGATTGTATTTACTTTATATTTAATGTTGCCCATAAAAAAAATTCAGTGGGGTTAGTTGTGGAGAGCATGACAATAATACCTATTCAGTACCCTTTGACCACTGATACTTTGAAATGAAATATCCCAACCCTGTCTTAATGCTCAAGCTATCAATATAAAGAGAATTTGTATGAATGTTACTATTCACGTTTAATTAATAAACTAGAGGGAATACATATTAATTTATTTATTAAAACCTAGTAACTTAGTACCTTACTTAAACCTAGTAATTTATAAATAATGAAAATCTTTAAATTTATGTAAATCCTAAACGAGGTGTTATGGGATATACATTCATAGGAATTTTTTCTCTTGTATTAAAATCTTCAATTCATACTTTGAGATAGGACACTTGACCCTGAAACAGCCTGTATATTATAACTAGATAGTGACGTTCACAAAAAAGATGCATATAGCTCTGTATGGATGAGGAGGTTTTGAATTGGAGTAGGGTGGTATTGAGTTGATACCAAAGCGCCTTCAATATGAACGGATACTGTATCCCTTGATGGTTATGTAATGCGGTATCGTATATATCTAGCGCCCATCTCGACGTTAGTTCCAACAGCTTCAGTTATGTATTACTTAGTCATTGCAATACATCTTGATTCATTTTCTCAAACACAAGATTCTATGTTAATTAGTTATTTAAGCAAGTATAAATACGTTCTGTCATTTGCTTCATTTCTACCTCATTAACATACTTAATAAAAATTATATTTTCACCTTATAAATAACCGGTCTTATAAAGAGAAATGTTATATAAATCGGAGGATTAGCGGGCGACTTGGACAAAGACGCGAATACAGTTTTCCAATTCCCTCCTTCATCCGCCCCTGCTCTATCCAATTTAGCCCCTTTTCAATTTAGAGCCTCTTCGGCTGTCCTACCATGACAAAAATCCATTTGCCAATTTTCCTGTTGACTGTCTGCTTGTAGTCTTGACTTTCGCTTAATATCTGCTATTTCAGCTTCAATAATTAATACGTTTGATTATTGTTATCCATCATTTATCATTTGGTTAATTTGGGTAAGTAATGGGCAAACCTAATGGCTTATTATTGATAAATATTCTAATAATTAAAACTTCGACGGTGCTTTCAGTATCCTCTGGAAATTACCAAGATTCATGAATCAAACTGTCCCTGCAATCTGTTTTCTGTATCTGAAATTTAGTTTCAGTTTTTTTTTTAATTTAAAATTGAAACGTCAATCATTTTATTACGCACATCACATTGAATTATTTAATATTTAAATTATACTGAATCTACAGGCTGTAGATATCTTAAGAGAACACTAGAATAATCAATTTTAGTTATTGCATAATCGATTATTTTGGACATACAAGTTTTCAAATAATTAATTTTTCGCATCTGACCGTAAATAATTGTACCCCGTTTAGCATTAAAACCAAAATATCTTCATGGCTAAAAGAATGGCTGAAATACTGAGGCTGAAAACACAAGACATAAATTGTTTTCATTTGATGCATGAACTCAAAGTTCTACATTAGATGGACAGGAAGTAACAATTATATTCAAAAATTGATTTTTAAAGTTTGCTTGCTTATTTAATTAAAATTTAATTTTTTATTAATATAGATGCTTATAATATATTTTTTTTAAATATTCGGATTATCAGAGGCTTGATTTATCATGGATCGGAGTAGTGAGGGGAGAGTGTATATGCTTTTATTTTATACTGTACATTAATAATAATTATTAGTACAAAATCATTAATAATTATTCTAAAAATTAATAATTAATAAATAATGACTTCAGTTTTAGGTGAACATTTATGCAGTTCTATAAATACACTACACATAAGATGGTACTTAAATTTAAAACTATTTGTTTTACAAAAAAATAGTTGGAAATATAAATTTAAGAGAGGATTTAATCCGCTGTAAATTTTATGTGAACTTTATTCTTTAGAACGCACCAGAAAGAAGAAATTTTGAAAAAATATGGATTTTGAGAATCATTTTTCAAGATGGGTTCAAACCTAGAGGAGGCTAACTTAGAAGATCCTCAAATAACCCTCTTTGGGGAAGACAGCCTTAACCCCCAAGATTGATCTTTATCATTGTATTCGCCTTTTGCGATAAAGCATCTACCGAGAGGTTTGAAGATATTACCAAACATTGTTGGTGCCAGCACATTCCATGAGAGGCAATAAATTGCAGCAAAATTAATGTGATATTTTTGTTAGCTTGACTACGGTAGAGTGATCTGGATGATTTTGTATGGTAATTTTATTTTTAAACTATGATGTAAAAATTATATGTTTATATGTTATTTGTTCAATGTCAGTTTGTTCCTCGTGTAAGTATACTTCTACTTTAGCCCTTTGTGATTAAATCTGTTTGTGTCCCACAGTATAATGGACATGGAACTCACAGTCGTCTGATTAAGTTGGAGAAGGATAACAACTACCTGTGAATTATCTGAACAAGAGTAATATGTACCTCCCACAATTATACACTTTTATTATGTACAGTTAAAGAAAATTAGATTAATAACTAGGAACAAATTCGAATATTCCCAGGACAACATTATGATAAAAATGAAAATAGTGAGAAGGACATGAATTTAGAAGACTAAGACAAGTAAATCTCAACTTATCAAAAATTAAACCGGCAGTTATAATGTTTTAACACTTAATGACAGATAACTCATCATTAAGCAGCCTAATGCCGGCAGATTTCTTATAAGATTAGCAACATCTATTCCAAGATATTTTATGGCCTTGTATTAATATATCATATCAAATTTACAAAAACTATTTAAGATCATTACATTTTGAAATAAATTTTAAGAATAAAATGAATATAACTGTTAATTAATTTGTTTAAAACTCTAGCTGAAAAATAAAATGAGATAAACAAAAAATATCTGGAAGGTGTAGCGATGTAACACTTTTACCTAATTCTGGTAATATCTCTTAGGTCTCCTTTCTACGTACTTACTTTTAAAGATTGTATTCAAAAATTACTAATTACTATTTATACATTTAAAAACCTCCTTACAGTATATATTATAAAAGAAAATACAAAATCAATTGAAGTACATGATTTGATAAACCTGACAATGTAACAGATAATAAAAATATATAAACCATAGGACTAAATTTGAATTTTAGTATAAGATTTAACCTTGCATCCTCTTCCATTCCCGACAATCCTCCGAGGTGCCTGAAAAGAAGATGGCCACGAGACCAGCTAATGTAAAATGTCATTAGAGTGCTACCAATGGGTAGTTTCTATACACGCCTGTAACACTCCAATTTAAC
>NW_027111764.1:0-738 GCF_000696795.3 Halyomorpha halys
GTCATTTTCTTCATTTTAATTTCAAACCTATTTATTTAAATTTTAAAACCATTAACTTTTATTTGTCTCTATAAAATTATCAAGAATATAAAATACACCACCATATGACAAACTAACTTTTAATACTTTTATGTTTGTTTAATTTAGATATTTCCCAGGATAAACGTTGGGGGATATTACCCAAATTAATAGTAATTTATGGGTGTTTGGTAAAAAAAAAATTTATATTTTATTTACTGTTATTTACAACTTTATATATATATACAACAAGTAAATTTGCTCTAGGTGACATAGTGACATGATACAAACATGTGGAAAATCTACCCATGGTAGAACTCCAATAACATTTCTAGAGAAGATCCCGAGGCTATCTCCTCTTCAGACGCATAGAAGGATCATTAGGTAATGAAGCCAGGTTAGAAACAAGTGGATTTGTGTGATTGGGAAGTTTATTATGGAAGGAATGGTATCTGGTTCTGGCCAAATCGGCAACATATGGAACATTAAGGTCCTGATGGATGAATTAATTTGTGACAAAGTAAGGAGCATTAAGGATTTTACGAAGGATTTTGGTCTGTAAGGATTGGTTTCTGGAGGAGTTTGATGGTTTAGTGGAGCCCCATAGCTCAATTCCGTATGTCCTGATAGGCCTTATAATAGTCATGTAGATCAGTCTTTTGTAATGGATTGGCAAATTAGACCGGAATCGACGAGCAGTTTAAGTTGTATACTTTTGTG
>NW_027111764.1:3021-3363 GCF_000696795.3 Halyomorpha halys
GTAATTCTATGTATGAATGAATGAAATGTATTTTTTTCCCTTAAAGAACACGCGAATATCATTCATTTTGGTTTCTCTGTGAATGAATGAAATGTATTTTTTCCCACAGACAGCCCTAGAGATCACGCGAATATCATTACTTTTGGCTTCTCTGTGAATGAATGAAATGTATTTTTTCCCACAGAACAGCCCTAGAGATCACGTAAATATCATTACTTTTGGCTTCTCTGTTAATGAATGAAATGTATTTTTTTTCTACGGAACGGTCTTAGAGACCAAGCGAATATCATTCATTACTTTTGATTTCTCTGTGAATGAATGAAATGTATTTTTATCCCCACA
>NW_027111764.1:7093-7411 GCF_000696795.3 Halyomorpha halys
TATAAATCAATTTATTTTAGCAAATATCATGAAAACTACTCCTCCAACGACGATAAACGTCACAAACCACAACCACTAAACTAGCTTTATGCATATTATGCATATCAAATGGTTTTTGAGATATAGATTTTTCAAAATAATTTCACTAACTGCTGATCATTCAGTACGTTCTTTACGACATTTTTATGAAATCTTTTTAAAAAGCTATATCTCAATTTCTATGGAACGTAAATGTGTCTATTAGGGCTTACAGTTTAGAAAATTTACACTACTTTAAATGATGTTTTCTTAGATATTCTGTTGTTGTTTGTAGTTGTA
>NW_027111765.1:0-720 GCF_000696795.3 Halyomorpha halys
ATTGAAACTAATTTTAGACATGGAAGAAATTAAATATCTTAAAATAGGTTTCCTAAAATATATGAATTTATGAGATAATTTATACCCATCGAACCCTTCACTATCTAAAGATAATTTGCTCCAAGAGCACGGAAATAAAAATCAGGAGTTATTTCACCCCGATTTTGTAATGAAAATTATATATGGTAATTAGTTAAAGGTAATGACTCTATCAACTATGGTTGGGAGAAATGAAAAATTATGGCAGTTTCAAAACGTTACAAATAAAAAAAAGATCATTCGAAGTTCAATATCTTTAAAAGTACTTAAAAAACTAAAAAAAAATAAATAGAATATCATCTGAAAAAGAATAATTTTTCTAAAATATGTGTTCTAATAGAGCTGTAGCGTTCAATAGTTATACGAAAAGCAGTATTTTTTTATTTAACGAAAAATTATTATTTTCTGAATTTATATTGGCGAATACCACGGAAACTACTACTCAAACAAACGACCTACTAGCTCTCAATTGAGGAGTAAAATTATAATAAAGAAAAAATAAATTTAATAAAAGTTGATTTCTCGTTGTTATTGGAATAAACATTCGCTTTATGAAAAACTACATCTCATTCAGCATTAGACGCACAGATGTCTATCAGTACCCAACTTAAAGATATTTAAGTGTACTGTTATGTAGTTGATAACTTGTATCTTTAAATGAGCAGCGGAAAAGGCAGACTC
>NW_027111765.1:3635-4031 GCF_000696795.3 Halyomorpha halys
TTTATTTTGAGTGTTTCAGCTCCCACCTCCATTCTAATAATATAATACAAGAGCCCATGAGGAGAAAGAAGGCAGTTATTTCGTCCCAATTTTTTTATTTCTTTAATGAAAACTAGGTATAATTACTAGTCGGAATTGATGAGTCTGCCAAATGTAGGTAGGGAGAATAAAAAATGGCAACTATTTTAAAACGTTAAAAAAAAATAATTTTTCATCTAGAGCTCTATATCTTTACAACTACCAACAACACTAGAAAACCTAAGGGAACATCATTTAAAGTAGAGTAAATATGCTGAAGTATGAGCCCTAATAGACATATTTTCGTTCAATAGTTCGCAAGAAATAGCTTTATAAATTGCAAAATTTCTTGAAAAATCAGCAGTTAGTGAAATAATT
>NW_027111766.1:0-19881 GCF_000696795.3 Halyomorpha halys
TAGTAAATATTTATTTTTAGGTAGATTATTATTATTATACAAATAAACTAAGAAGAAATGTAAAGACATGAATATACCTGCATAATAGCATTTTCTGGACAGTGGCAATGGAGGTGCACACATATAATCTTATTAGTAACAACTCAAAAAAACAATGTAAACTCCCCGCCTAAGTAGAAATGCTTTCAATTTTTGTGGTTTTACTAATCAATTTAGGTCAGTGTAAATCCAGAAGTTTCCAAACAATTAGAAGTAGTTAAAAGGCTAATTTTATAAAAAATTCTTATTTTATTTGAGAAATAAAGATTCATTTACTTCTTTTTAACAATCTTTATTGTTTAACCTTGGGCTAAAGGTAAACAATTTTATTATTTTTAAAAGAAAAAACTCGTTAAAACTTCTCAATTCTCTTTATTTAAATATTTTGGATGACATTTCGGACAAAATATCAATTATTCAGCCCATATTTCTTATTTTAAATCTTATTATACTCCTCATTTTAAGGGATTTATTCCAATTATAATTTGTTTCCAAGTCCTGATTAAACAATGTAGGGAACAATGGATCACTCTGTCTAGGTCCATTTATTACATCCAAATCCCTGGAGAAGCTGAACTAAATCTGAGCTTGAAATGAGATCCCAAATTGCAGTGAGATCCCTCAGGAGAAACCCTAGAGGAACAATTATGGATAGGTTGAGATGATAACACTACCAGCAGAAGACTCACTTCATTGTCTGGAGCTTTCCAAGAATTTCAGTATACTAAGGATAAGCTTGGTCTAGTAGTAAATGTGGACAAGACAAAATACATTACATTCTCCAGAGGTGAAGAACAAAACAGTCTGTGCATTGCAGGGTGTGGCCAAGTTTTTGACTGTGTGGAGAACATCAAATATTTGAGATCAATTTTCATATAAAAAAACATCAATCCAACAAAGATAAAAAAAAGCATAGTTGACAGCTGGCAGTAGGTGCTTAAATACATTCCAAAAGGTGAAAAGATTTCAAAATTTCTCCTGCAAAGCCAAGTTCACAATATATCTGAGAATCATAAGACCTGCAGTAACATATGGCAGTGAAACGTGGGTCTGGACCTAAGAAAATTAAAACAATATTAAGGTATAGGAAAGGAAGGTCCTCTGCATAATATATGGGCCAATAAGAGAATCAGCACAGTGGCAATCAAGAAAAAACTGGGAGTTGATGGAGTTATATGATCAACTCTATATAGAGGTATTTATCAAGATGTGGAAAGGTTGCCACATGATAGCCAGCCAAGAAGGCTGCTGTACTACAGGAAGAAAGAAGACCACGCCTGAGATGGCTTGATGATGTGGAGACCGACCTGCACCTTTTAGGAGTAAGGAGAGGGAGGAGACATGCCGCTGACAGAAATGAGTGGTCGAGGATAATTTTGCTGTAGAGCAATTGTATAAATAACAATAAAATATTTTACTACCAATTCTATTTTCTTGTAGACTGTTAATTTACTAGTCTGTTACAAACATATTGGACTGATTGTACATATCGAACCATCCATATAAATAAAGAAAGTAGATGAACAGTCTACAAGAAAAAAAGGATAATTGATAGTAAAATATTTAATGGATGTGACAAATCCCTTAAAATGAGGAGGATATAAGAGGTCAAATAAGTAAGATGGACTGGGCAGTGGATCGTTTGTCCTAAACATTTTCCAAAATCTAGAAATAAAAATAATTAAGAGTTTTTTTTATATAATTAAATAAACATAATCTTTTGAAAGAGTTTATTTATTCAATGGAAATAAGACATTTCTGTCAAACAAAACCCAGGCCAAGAGCACGATTGACAATGAGATGGGGATAGTCCTTCCTCCAACACACAATCAGCTCGCCTCTTCCCCTCTCGTTCGAGTTTAGGAGGAGCACTGCACCACCAGTGTTTGTTTCATCTGTCAGAAGAAGGCATTCTGTTTCTGTTAATTTACTCAATCTTAAATAAATATTTTCTATTTCTTTTTAGTACTATAAAGTAATTCTATTTTTCTTTTATAATTCTAAATAGATCACACTAGATCACACCGCCTGCATAATAAGAAATTCCTTTCACCATTTCAATTGAGTAAGAGTCTACAGTTTTCTTAAGATATGGAGACTTAAAAGAAGTAAAATGAAAAAAATTAAAATTAGTCAATTAATTTATATCAATGGCTATTGGTTTTTTCCCTACATAGTGAGATAACTACCTCCATACAGTTAGAAGATAACTCAGTACTACCTCTACCTATCTAGTCCCGGGGTACAACTGTGGTGTTGGGCACCTTAATGAGCCACTTCTATTCCACCTTGAGTAGCTAATGCCAAAAAAACAGTTTTTGTTGTGACTAATGCTGATACTGATCTGGACCAGGTTACTAAGACCAAGTTGCTGGAAAAACCCTATGGTTTGGATTCCAGCATACCTTATGGTCAACTCCAGTACTAAATTAAAGAGAACACATGCAAGTACATCTCTTTGCTTTGATTACTCATCGGAGATGGGGCTTCTGAAAACACAGATTATATCCGGTCCTGGCACATTATGTCTCTTCTTAATTAACTGATAAATATGAATCAATTTAATGTGGATATCCCTTGCCTGTTTAACTTCAGACAAATTTCCTCACTTAATGTGTTATGTGCTCTTCTGAAGTGATGTGATTATTTATGACCTATTTCCAGAGTGGTCCTTGAGGTTCAGATTTCATCAGTACCACCTCTATTTTCCAATTTAATCAATTTCAAACATCAGTTATTTTTTATGTTGGCATTTTACCAACAATATTTTAAAAAATAAATTGAAGTATAAACAAATATTATCACAATAAAAGGTTAAATATTACTAAGATCATTACTGATTGACTTATTTTAGATACAAAGTTATTACTTAATCCTTAGGTCAACACAAAAATCGAGTACACTACTCATAGTTTTCAATGAAAATAAATATGTAATTTAAAATTGCTACTCTAAAAGTAATAATATAAAAATTAAAATAAATATTGCAAAAATAGACTGTTAATGAAGCTTCTCTAATTACTATTTTTACTGAGATCCCACAAAGAAATTAAAAATGGTTATTCAGATTATGGTTGATGGAAAAATAGAATTGAAGATGTGCAAAGATGAAAAAATATAAGTATAGAAAAACAATATTCTATAAGCAGTTTAGCAACCAAAATAAAAAAAATCAATCAGCCCAACTAAAATAGAAAAATCAATAAAGCATAGATAACTTGAAATCATTAATAAATTAAATATTTTCTCCAAAAAACATATAAAACCTTTAAAAAGCACACCCTACATCCAGAATGGACAAAGCACAAGTACCGTTTTTGGATTTTACACTTTTTTGAACATAATAATATAATTTATGTTCGGAAGGAATTTATGACATATTTTTTTAGCCTCAGTAACAGGCTCTTTCATTTCTTTTTTTAATTAAAAGAAACAGAATTTTAATTTTTCTGAATTGAACTGTTTTGTTGAGAATGAGAGAATTGGCTTCTATGAGGTGGTTAACTGATTCTTTATAGTGTTATACAATCAAAATGCTAGTCAGACACATTCAGTCTGTTTAAGCCTCAAGTCTTTGCCCAAGCAGTCGGGATCTTCGTAAATACATTAGCTCATCAGATTGGTGAAGGTTAAGAAAATAAAATGATAGCTTGGATACATAAGCAGAGACCAAAAGATATTGACTCAGGCATACTCAACCTCTATGAGATCGGTACCTTACCTTCTCATTTATTCATTCTCTCAAATATATTCATATTACCTTTGATTACAAATAAATTCATATTAAAACCTATAGATAAAGACTCCTGGGAAGATTAAAAGATCTCAATATGAATATATTTTTAACAATAGAAAACAAGGTGATTTTGTGAATATAAATCATATAAATCCCTTTTCTGTCATACAAATACTTATGTCAAACTCAACAGTTTTTGTGATAAATTAAATTTAAAAAAAATTCAGATCCAGTAACATAATTTGTTTATTTTTGTAGGAAAAAAATTATACACATCAATTCAATATATTGTTCATTTATTACTACAATTATCAATTTATTTATGCAAAAATGGAATAAGCAGCCTAACATTAATAATAAAAATTAATTAGTTCACAAAACCAAAAGGAAAGATTAATAAAAATCTCCACGGGTCCCACAGGGTCCACCTGTTGTGCTGTGTGTTAAAATCTTCAGAGATAATAAAGTAATAGGAATTAACTTTTACTTTTTTTTTTTATTGATTAGTATTTTATAAAATTAAAAAGTAGAATAATTAAAAAAAAATAAAGTTAATGGTAAAAACTATTAATAATAGGCTGGGATTATAGTATTATACTGGAGCTTTTGGGTTGTGTATTTTTTATGCAAAAAAATTATCTACCAACTAGGTTAGGTATGCTGCAATGTTAAAACTGATTGTCAAGTATCCTCCAATGTTATTAACTCAAGAATGGCATTGAGTTGTAATCTTTTCTTTATGAATATGTGATATGTAAAAGTCCACAGGATTTTCTTGATTGATGTTAATAAGAAAAGAAATATATATTTAAATTATATGCATGTAAATTTAAACAATAAATACATAACCAAATGCTAATTACAAATATATAAATAGAATACATGATATGCACTAACACCGACAATTTACTTTTAAAAAATATCTAACTAATGAGATTGGTAATTCTGAAATATACAAAACTAGTAAGTTTAATATCACCTCTTATATTTCACTGCAGAAATTAAAGCTTCCTAGTCAGTAACTAAGTATTTGGTAGTTAGTAACGAAAAGAGCTAGCTCATTGAAATGATTGTTAATTGGACCAGAATCAGTGAAGAGGGATTCCATATCTAGCCTCAAGTACCAAACTCTTGAATAAAATTCTTTAAAGTTTATAAAATAAAATTCTTATAAAAGTTTATCATAGGTTTAAGAATGTTTATTTTTATTTTTAAAAATTTCAAGTTTCAATATTATGAGTGTAATGAGGATAATGTTCAATCGTTTTTTTTTTTTCACAAATTATCAGTTCATGTTGCATCATGAAAAATTTCAAAGAGTAAAACTATTCAATAACTATTAACCAATAATCATAGATAACATGATACTCAAAGATTCCACTATTGGAACAGAAAGGGAAAGAATGAAAAATCTCTTCAAAAACTTGGAATTGCCTCAAATTCGTCTAGTTATATCAAATGTACTCTCAACAATGGCCAAAGTAGATACTTCTACATATATTTAATGCAATATATGTCGTACATCAACTAATATTCCTATTGATAATAGTACAATAGGAATATTAGTTGATGTACGACATATATTTAATGCAATATTTTGTTATTAAAAAAATAATAAATTGACCACCAACCTTCATTTTATTTATTTGCTCGGGTTTTTATTATACACATAAAGCAATCGGCCTGATGTAATAATCTAAAGGTACCAAATTTTAGTATTAATGATGTTTTTTAAGATCATGCCAAATGGAAACTCTTTAAGACAAGATTTATTTATAGTTAGTATATATAATATAAATCATAGTTTAGAACTATTTGTTCTTTTTTTGACCGTAACCCTGACCTTCTTCTTATATTTAAATCTTTACAGTTAACTATATATACATATATATTATTTAATTTCATTTTATTGCATTTCTGATACAGTCCAAAGAAGAACAGACAATCCAAATTATTAGATATATAAAGATTAACAGGGAGTTTGTTCTATAGAGGAAAGATTTATAAATTTTATTGAATCATAAAATAAAAAAAAAAATGAAAAGGATTGGCTTAAGAAATTTCACATACAGACTGGCAATCATGATATTAAGAATTGCAGCACCCATAGCTGTCATAATGGTGCAAAAATGTCTACGGAATATACACAAAGGGTGCAATCTGCAATCCTAAAAGTAAATAAATTTGTACATTCTAAACCATATTCGTCTCAATCCAAAATTTAGTTAGAGTTCATAACACGAGCACATCTCCAAAAATAATAAAAATTTTGTGGAACTGTTCAATTTTTATTTTTTGTTTCCCACTTAGCCAGTTGATGTTTTATTTGCCCATCTTTTTATAATAATATCATTGTTTGTTCGAAAAACAAGTATCATCTGCAATTTATAATTAGATACAAAATATTTTTATTAATTAGATTTAATACAAATGAAGAGAAATGAGAAAACTCTCTGTGGTTTATTAGAATGGGACCATATCTTAGAATAAATAGAGGAGATAAATATTTTTTAACAAAAAATATGTTTCTATGGCTTGTGGACTAATTAAATGACAGGAAAATACCTAAGCTGGTATAAGAAATGATAATTTCTCAAGTTTTTCTATAAAAAAAAGGGCAGATATGGCTAAAATGTGGAACCTATATTTTAAAAAAATAAAAATAAATAAGATTTGTAAACAGTTATCGGAAAAATTCTTTTAGTACATATCGAGGATATTGATAAAGTAATTAAGCAACTTACTTTCACACTTGAAACGCTTCTTGTTGGTTTAAACATTGATTTACAGGATCACCAAACTATCAAATGACATGCTGTGAACCTTAGGCAAATACGAAATTGATTTGAACTAACAAGATTTGTGTGAGTTTCGTGTGAACTATATAAAAAAATTGTTCCAGTCTTGGATAAAAATTTTGAAAAAGTGAAACCCCTAGAAATCATTTCATCAAACCACCGATTTGACTTAATCGTAAATTATAAAAATAAGGAATCTGCATACACATTATTTCTAATTACTTCAGTGATTTTTGCGTCAGTGGGGAGATTTTTCAGACAATTTGAATTTCTAAGAAAGTATTTAGAACTACAATAGCTCAAGACAGGTTAGCCAATTTAAGTTTAATTTAAATCGAATGTAATGTTACTCGATCATTAGATAAGGAAAAAAATCATAGCTTATTTAGCCACTTTGAATTTCAGGAAAATACCTAAAGTGTTAACTTTAGACTAAAACTTTAAGCTAGAGACTAAAGTGTTAGTCATGAGAGTATTAAAGAACCTAAAAAGAGGAGAACTGACCATATTGAAGAGTTAAAATTTCCGGCAATAATAATGTAAAAACTGGAGTGTTCTCACATCATATTGCCAGCAACTACTAGATTGTATTACAGAAGGATTATTAGGGTTATTAATGTAATTCGATGAATTGTTTTTTGTTTTAATGTTTATTTTGACTTTTGTAAATATTGTTTTTTGTTCATTTTAGCTTATTTATGTATTGAATAAAGAATTCCTTAATTTTATTCTTAGGTTTAAATTATGTATATAGCAGTTATTTCAGAGAGCTTGTGAGTTCTTCCAATTATATGTATATAGGAATTTATTTTTATTGTAAAAAGGTTTTCTTAATTGTTTTTGTTTTCTATGGTATTATATTGTATAATATTAGTTTACGAGGATTGTTTGTAAACTGGTGGGGAGGAGTTACGGTTTGTGTCAGCTGTTACTTCGATGTCAGTGGACTTACGGGATCAGCTGATCGAATGTATAAGATATGTACCGAACCCAATAAAGCCAGTATTTTACAGCAGTCCAAGCGTGTTAGATATTATTCCTTCTTCTCTTTTTTAACATTTTGCTGTCACTGATACTTAAGTAATTAAGTTTGTGTACACAATTCCTTCGGGGTATGGCATATGAAATTATCACGTCTTCCACCAGACTTCTTAGAACGTTCTTAGGTCTTAGTGACTCCCATCTTTCGTTCCTTGGGACAGAGTCCAATACTACTTGAAGATCAAGAAAGGCAATGTTTTTATCCCTGTTCCTGGATTTTTGTAATTTATTTCTCTGAGTGTATATGTGATCTTGTGTTAGTCATCCTGGTCGAAAACCAGCTCGTTCATCTCCTGTGAGCCATTCTACTAGAGGTTTCTATTTTCAGTCTATTTTCAAGGATGAACGCTATAGTTTATAAATCACTGGGTTAAGGCATTTAGTCTTTAGTTGAAGCATTATGGCATTGCATTATGACATTGTTCTAACATTCAAATTTGTCATTTTTAATAACAATTCACGATCACTATTACTGTCACTATCTATGTGTGTTAGTGTTAGAACGTACTAGAGCTTTTTAGTTAAAATCAACTTCCAGGATGTGTTAAGTTTCATAATCGACTTTACACTTTTTTATGTCCTTTTATCACTGTTGTGAGCGTTTGTGTTGTCTGCTAACTCAATGACGAAAAGTAATAGGAAAGTGCAATTATACATTTAAGCCAGGTATATACAAGGGAGTTGCAACTTTTTCGTTATAATAGACTTGTCAGAATTACCAATTATATATGCATGGCAAATAATCGATTTTACACTTTTTTTTAGGATTACCTAGGATTTTGGGTAAAATCGGCTTATCTATGTAAAAGTACGTGTTCTATAGCAACTAGGTCTTGTCCTCATTAAGATAGTCTGACAGTGAAGAATTTTTAAAATTTTTCATGTAATGTGTCTTTAATTATGTTTATTTGAACTAACTCCCATTGTTAGAACTGCTAACTTAGCAGTAATAAATGTGAACGATGCAAGAATTTGATGAATAACTAAAAGAGAAGATGGTTGTTACCCGACCAGCCACGACGGTTCCTTGCTGAGAAATCGAAAACAGCCCTGAACGCCCAATCCCACTTAATAACATTGAGATTTACACGGTATTCATATATTTTGTTGAACTATTGTATTCAAGGCAGAATCGAGGTTGATATCCATCATCTCAAGAAACTAATCAATAAAAAAATTTGCCCGCGATTTTTTTTTCTTGTAAAACCACAAAAAGGTATCTTAAACAATAACTGGAACACTATCTCACCGATTTGCATGAAACTTGGAAGTAGTATAGGACCCTATGAACTGCACGAAATGGTACAAACTCAACCTCCTATTAGGAGCGGGAGTATAAAATAAAATGCTGGAGGAGTTATCTTTGATTTTTACTAAATTTTCTCCATCATTGAGGTATAAAATGACATGTACGTTTTGAGATCCTCTTAGTACCAAGTCTCTCAAAATGGTCTCTGTGTCCGTTGATCTGTCTGTATATTGATGATAAGCTTAGCTAAATAAAAAACGGAAAGTTGTACGGAACTAAAACTACATATTTATCATAAGAAATCGACTTAACTTTACATAATCAATTTGACCATGTGTGGCTCTAAAGATTTTTATTGTACTCGCCATATCAATGTATAATAAATTGGTCTTTTATGTCAGCTTGATTTTATCCACGTCGAAGTTCAATGATTAATTCATTAAAATCAATGAATCAATAATCAATGGTTTGATTATTCAAAATTAGAAACTAAACAATTAAAGCAGACATCAAGTCATCCTCATTTGGCCGATTTTTAAATCACGAGGTAGAAACGTATTGGATTTTGGAACGAGAGAGGCATGCTTTTAAAAAGAGTAATATTTAAATTCAAATAAGTATTTTAAGTTATAACAAAATAAATTAATAAAGTCTAGAGACGAAAAATTTCAGCTCTATCATAAATAAAAAAAGTGAGTTAATCTTGCTCAATACTGACAGTATAAAAAAAATGCAATACATGTTATGTTTATTAACTGATTAGTACTTCTTAATAAATATTAATTGGATAATTTAATATTGGTGTTCAAAATAAGTTCCCCTGTTGGTGATTCAGGCTGACATCGGTAGGGTCGCTTAAATCACTTTATCTTGATCTCCTGGAATAATAGCCTCTTGCAGTGTTATACAAGTTTTGTTATAAGTAAAAAACTAATATTTTTAATGAAATGGATTTTTTTTTATAAAGAGTTTTAGTATATTGTCTTAGTATGTCTATTAAACGCTATTATATCCAGTTACCACAGTCCAATTTTGTCATAAATATATTTTCATTTGATATACTTACACGCTAGTGATGCTGATGCCGACAGTTGAGTTTGAGTTCAGTGTATATTACATTTCGCTTTTCAGCCAGTGAAACTATTCCGGAATATTTTAATTTATCGTTTAATAAACTATAAATCCATTAAGTTAAATGTAGCTTATAAGACGTATGGACAAATTCAATTGTATGGATTACTATAAGCAATTGTAGTTGTCACCATGAACCAAAATCCACATTATCGGACTACTCTGCCTCATCAAATTCATCATGCACAGTGTTCTCCTATCCAAAGTTTTCCTGCAAGGTTTCCTGTGCCTGGACCTTTAGATGGGTTGAATCCAATGATTCCAGCTCCTGTGACATCTTCAGAATCACAGTATCATTCTCATATTCAACCCTTCCTTAATAATAGACCGAATGAGCAGCTCATAAAAACTGTTGAACAACAAAAGAACACTGAAAGAAATTTTAATATGCAAACGACAAGTGAGAGGACTAACCAAGATAGCTATAAGCCTACGAACACAGAGAATCAGTTTAATGCTCACTGTAATCAGGGTGCAAAAAATTGTATTCAATGTTTTAACAAAACCCAACCCAAACCCCAGACACAAGCTACAACCAGGAGCAATGGAAAGATCATGGTCGATGTTGCTACTATGACAGATCTTGATGAAACTGATCAAATGTCTTGGCAAAATGTATCTATGCCACCCAATACAAAAGTTGCTGAATATCTTACAAGCTTAAGACAGTTTTTGAAGGTAATTTTCTTGTTTTTTCCTCCATTTGTTCAATGAATTATGATGAATCTTGTTATATTTACTTAGCCTTATACTATTTGACATTTTAGAAATTTAATTATATTTGTATTTATTCTTACAGTAAGAATAGAATTTGTTTAGCGATACTTATTTATTTTATCCTCAACTTAATAAATTTCTTTTCTTTAAATTGAAACCTGATATTCTAAATCATAAGATTTTTGATATTTTTCCTTTGAATATTTTTTTTTTGTTCATTTTTTCATCATGCCTATTTGTTGGGCAATACTGTTCATTCTTAGGTCACTAAAGAAATAACTTTCTATGATGTATTCATGAATGGCTATTTGTACACCTTAGAGCTTAGTTCATATTTATTCTTATCACTTTAAAAAATGGTTCAATGAGTATTTCAGAAAAATATGAAATGATTATTTATGTTTAAAGTCTAGATAAGCAATCTCTCTAGTTTCTAAAAAATATAGATTCTAATTATACTGAGACAAGGATTATTTTTTTAAATAATAAAAAAGAAAGTGGTTTAATTGATTTTCTATTACTTATATATTAGGATTGTAGTTGTCAATAGATAATTTAGCAATGCCTAAAATAAAACTTATATTACTTCATTGTGAGATTATCTACTCCAGGTGATTAAAGTTCCGAAATGAATTTCAACTTCCAAACAAATACTGAAGTGGTTAGTTTCTCTGATTCAATCCTACCCACGAAAAAGTTGATTTCAGTCAAAGTTGTAGAAATTTTAGTCTTGATAACATGGGTAGTTTTCTCAAACATGTAGCAAACAAAAGTTTCAAATCTTAGTATTTTTTTTTTTATTGATTATAGAAGATAGGCGGGGGGGGGGGGGGGGGTACGGTTAGCAACAACACAAATAAACAAAAAATTATTTATTTATACCAACGTTTCGACCTGAATTTCAGGTCTTCATCAGGGCTATAGAACAAAAGAGATAACAACCATCATTTAGAGAAACATAAAACCGAAAAGAAATAGTATACAAACGAATTTGGTATTTATCAGTTTTATCCAAGATCCGGCTGGAACGTAAGTTCATTCGCTCGTCATATTTCTTAAATGATTCATTCCCCATTCTCTATATTTCTTCTACTTTTTTCCTATTTTAAATATATTGTTTTTACATACGCTTCATATAAGTTTATCTAAATAAAAATAAGTTATTACTCACACCATTATTCATATATAAGTCACTCACCCATTGTATCATATATTTCATTTTCTTTTGTATTGTTCAATTTGTAAATTCAAATTTGTTTTTTAATTTTTTTTTTTTAGATACCACTTAAATATCTTATATTATGCATATCTTCTTACCTACATAATATTATATTTAATTTTTCACTGTTATTAATTCCATACTGTCCAATTCCATGGTTATCAATCAATTATTTTGTATAATTCCAAATTTGTTTGTATACTATTTCTTTTCGGTTTTATGTTTCTCTAAATGATGGTTGTTATCTCTTTTGTTCTATAGCCCTGATGAAGACCTGAAACTCAGGTCGAAATATCGGCATAAATAAATAATTTTTTGTTTTTTGCTGACCGCACTCCCTAACTATCTTCTCCAATCAGTAATCTACGGTCAACTATCTACACCTCATTATTTTTTTTTATATTAAGTAATCTTTGAATTTAACCGTTTCTGATTCATATTTCTTGTAAAATTAATAAATTCTAGCCCTTTTATCCAATTTATTGACCAAGTTGTCTATTATTTCTGGTTTTGAATAAGATCTTTTTTTTTTCCCCAATATAAATTTCAAAGAAAGGGTAGGTTTCAAATTCTCAACCATTAGTTCATTTTTATATAATTTCATATTCTTTCAAATCGATTAAATTATGTCATTATGTCATATCAAACTTGTCACTATGTTGTAGTTGTTCACTATATTTTTGTGAGTAACTGTAAATTATATTAGGTTCAGTGATCGAAGAAAAGTATGCTTTAAAAAAATGTATATTGATTTAAAAATTATTGTAACAAGTATTCCATTAGTTTTTATCACTTATTTCTGTTAATATTTGGTCAAATTAATTAATATCTGGCTTAAATCTATGTTTAATTGGTCATTTATATTATTAATTATGTTATTTAATTTATTAGCTGTCCAGTCCTAATGAAAACAAAAGGAAACTTGGAGATGTTCGAATTGTGACTTCTCCAGATGGGTCACGTCTATACTGCTGTCCTGAGTGTCATATGGCTTATCCTGATAAATCACTACTTGAGCCACATCTTGCATCACATAAGATCGAGAGGCGCTTTGTATGTGGTGTTTGCGGAGCAGGGCTTAAGAGGAAGGAACATCTTGACCGACACCAATTATCTCACTCAGAAGAACGCCCTTACTCATGCGCTGCTTGTCCCAAGACATTTAAGCGTAATGAGCACCTTACTCGTCACTACATCGTTCATACTGGCGAAAAGGCTCAGGTGTGTAGAGAATGTGGAAAATCTTTTTTTCGAAAGGACCACCTTCGAAAACATGCTCAAGGACATATGTCCAAAAGACTTAGGCTTGCTGCTATTATAACATAGCCTGAAAGTCGGTGGCCAAATCCACCTCCCGCATCATATAATATTTTTTAAATTTAATTTCTATCTGAAACAAAATAGGTGGCCAAATCATTTGTTTGTTGCTGTAAGTTGATTGCTTAGTAATGATTAGAAAAACTTTCTTAACCAGACTTGTAAGTAGAAAAAACCCTTATTTGGTTGGAAGAAATAATAGATAATCATCATAGTTGAACTATTTTACATAATAAATTATTTAAATAATGATACCAAAATGTGCCTTTGATAGTGTTTAATTTTCTTTATTTCTTTTTAAATTTGATCTAAAACTAGTATTATTTTGTAATTAGTACTAAACGTCACAATAATATTTTGAATTTAAAAAATAGGTTATTCTAGAATCCTGTCGTTTTTTAAAATCTTTTCCTAATTGATAATTTCTTAACTTATTTGCCAAGCTTTACAAATTTTTGGCAATAATCATTTCTCTTCTTCCCAATACTGAAGCCATTGAAAATAGTCCTTAACTGTGTACACAATTATAGATTTGGAACTTGAAGATGAACCAATAGGCTCGAAATGTTGTTCTGATGGAGTAATACAATTTTTTTTAATATTCCTTGAAAATTTAGAAAATATGAGAAGCCATTAAATACTTCTAAGTATTGTGTAATGTATACGCATTATGTAAAAATATTTTCTTTAGTAAAGATTAGTAATTTTCTTTTAATCCACCATATTTCTTTAAGCTGTTCACTTCTGTTTGTGTTTAAAATTCTTATTTGTGATTTTTTAAGGAATTATAAGTATTTAACCTCTGTTCTCAACTCTTAGAATCATTTTATCGTATGGGTTGGTATTTGGTTTTTTGATTAGGAAGGCAATCACAAAACTATTTCAAAGAAACCGCTTTATTATATGATTTCTTTGCTGAAATAACATTGAATGTCCATGACATTCTTACAATCTTAAGAGTATCATAAAAAATCTTCTACTCAATTGGGCTGTGATTTAATTAGTGAAGATATGGTTCTATATTTGTATTAATATGGTCTGTTATTATTTGTATATAGTTCTTTCTGTGATAGTTTAACAGTGAAGTTAAATGTTTAGATGTTGGTTTTTATGATATGAACCTCTTTTAATTCAGTTGATCGTGTCCTAATTAATTATTGAAGTAAATATGTTCATTGGTGCATAATGTATATTTGGAAAAACTTCACTTCTTATTTTATTATTCATGACTATAAAAAAAAAATCGAAAATTGAATTAGTAGCTAGCTTCATATTTCGAACTTGATTGTATATTTTTCTGTTTGTTGAAATATTTATTTCTGCATGATTATTTGTTTTGAACAAGTGATTGTTAATCTAATAATTTATAGCCCTGCAATGTTACAATAACATTTGTTTCTTTTTTTTTACCATTGCAGGGTGTTCAGCGATCCTGGAAAACCGGCAAACTTGGGAAGGTCAGGGAATTTCGACAAAAATCTGGCATTTTTCTTACAAACTTTTGAGCAATTTGCTGAACATAATTACTTATGATGTTATTGTACGTTGTCATTTTATATAATTATTGCTGTCATGATTTTTAATATTTAATAATAGATGATTGTCTTTAATTATTACTGGCTGCTTGTCATAGCCAGTACTAGCTATATTTAGGTGAAGCATCTGTTATAATACGATGCTGTGTTTTTTTTTGACATTAGTGTGCATGGTAAGAAACTTTTTTCAAATCTTTGTTTTCCAATAAATATTATTAAATTTAATAATTATCCTGATAGCACTAATTTCATTAATGTTTGACAAGCATCATTTATGGCTTTATATAAATATGTATGATACTTAAGATTTTAATGAGTCTAAATATTTATTAAATAATGGCTTCAGGATTTCTTTATTCCCTTCTCAATTTATTTCACAAGTGTGTAGTTATTATCTTAAATAAAATTCATCAAAGCAATGTTTCTCTTCATTTCTTCCAAACCTTTCCTATTTTTGTTTTCTTTTTTTATTAATTTTAATGAAAAATAAATAAATAAAATTTTAATGATGTTATAATTGTTCAAATACTATTTTGGTCTAATATTTATGATAACATGTAGTCAAAATTAAAAAAAAAAAAAAAATATGCCTTAATTTAACGGTTAAATACACGTTAATTGAAGGGAGTATGAGTTTTATTATTTTTATAAAATTTAAGGTAGAAAAGGTATGATAAATGCCCTTTCTTTCCTCTTACAAGTCTGGTTTAATTTTAAGAAGCGCGAAGTCTAGTATATTTGTATTCTTACTGATATATTAACTAGTACATTAAACAATTATGAAGGTAATTAAATGATTAATATTCTTATCTTAATCTGCACATTCTTGTTTATATATCTTCTTACAGTGCTTCTTTGCTATTTAATATGTAATATTTACTACTCTACTTCTTTGACTTCTCAATAGTTGACTCAATTTAGGATATGACTTCACAGTTCTATGGTAATTCAACCTGTTAGCTAACCTTTTCAGATTTTTAAAAACATTTCAGGAATCATCCTCATCACTGGCATTTATAACTTTATTATGTTATGATTTTTTTAATTATTTTTATTGGAATTTTTTTTTTTTTCAATTTTACTTTTCTAATATTACTACTTTTCCATTGTTGAATTACTGTTCTAATATATTTATAAAATTATGTAACTCTTTAATATTTTAGTAGAATTTCTTAAGATTTAAATTGATAAGCAACTTTACTTAAAGTAGTCAAATTTATCATTTTTGTATTAGTTGCTGAAACAGTTTTTATTTCTTTGTTTTTGTATACTTTTTTTTATATTAAAAGTTTTGAGGTGGTATTTCAATAGGATCTTGGTGTATAGGACACCAATTTATCATTTGTCATCGAAAGTAATTAGCATTACATTAATACCTTTACTTTATTATCTGAACAAAATATTTAGGTTGAAATATTTAATTGTTAATTGTTACTTAATATCAGGGTCTAATATAGGATAATGATTTACTAGAGCTACAGGTAAATAACATTTATCATTTTGATGGTGGAAGGTGAGGCAGCATTAAAATTAAAAAAAAAAAGTGTGTGTATATGTGAGTGTGTGTCTGTGTGAGAGAGAGTGTGTGTAACCTAGCTCAAAAATAAAAACCCATACCAAACTAAAATTACATATAACAAGTAATATTAAAAGTACATTTCTGAAAACTGAAATTAGTACTTCAAATGTATCGCCTGAAAAATCATGAATTTTGATATAAAATCATGAACTATGTGACTTAAATAAGAGGCAGAGAAAAAAAGGTTTGAAGCAGCAGTCCAATTCTGTTACTTGTCAATGCCACTATTGTTCATCAAAAAATCGATCATTCTAAAAGAAGAGTTCATAATTTATTCAGTGGTGTACCTTGAGAGAGCAGTTGTCCAATACATATTGAAAGGACTCTTTTTTTTTTTGCACTTATAAAAACCTTTTTTTAATCAGTTGAGACAGTTATTGTGTTCAAGTTTAAAATTGTTGGATTTTTAGTTAATTTTTGAGATGGAGAAAAATAATTTACTCCAGGTCCCCTAATGATATAGTTAGGCCACTGAATTAATTTCAAATTATAATCTGGGTGATACTGCCTATGTTAAAAATCTTTCTAGCTTTATGTTAGTACTCTTGATCCTATTGAGTTACCACTAAATGATTTAGTATTCAAAACTTGTAATATCTAATTTATATTTATTTTATTTTTTTGAAATCTTTTAATTTACATCTTGTCCAATCCAGTTTTCCCTGTATATTTTTTTCATTGCTATAAGTTTATAATACTCACTATTTATTTTTTTATGTTTTTTAAAAAATTTTTTTTAGCCAAAACCAAGAAATTATCACTATTAAAATTTGATTATCTGATATTATGAATACCCATGGTCTTTTCTTCTTACTTCAGATAGTCTCATGAGGGATGCTGGAAATTGAATTATAGGTTCTTCAGGTCAGCATAGATGGTTAGTTATCAGCTGAGTTGGGCGTTACCCTTGTTTATAGTTTTCCTGAATAAGAGTGCTGAACTGGAGAGAAAACATTTCTATTGTCTTATCACTTACTGCTTACGGCAGATTGAACTTTCTCAAATTTAGAGTTTGTTTTTTTTTTAGGTGAGCTTGGTTTCACAGGAAAAATATGATTATTTTCCCAATCGCAATAGCTAATATGTTGCAGTGATGATAGCGTAATACCTTATCATTTATAAATACTACTTTAATAGATTTGAGTTCTTTGAACCTCAGTCGATTTTTAATTTGTGGAAATGTTTCACTTTCCAATGGCATGCTGTTTGTCCTATCATTAACCACCTGATTTGATGAGAAAAATATTTTAAGATGTATTCATTAGCACATTAACGATTTACTCTTATGCTAAGATCTTTTTTAGATTAATTTTTATTGGAAGAAAACATCCTTACTTCCTTCAAATTATTTTCATCACTAAAATCTCTTTTCCAATCTGTTCATATCTCCACAGGGATATTATTTTAAAACATGATCATTATATTGACTCTGTGGGTGACTTGTTTTACAATATGGTTTGCTACATTGTTTTACACTCCTTTAACCAGGCTTGGCACTGGTTCTAGACATCCTCAAGGAGGTGTTAAGTATCTTGAAAGACATTCATGCCTTTTTCAAAGAATGTTAACCCTTTGACACAAATTAATAATGTGCCAACTGGTTTTGAAGTATCATAGCTGTCTGAAAGTGCCTTGCTCACTTTTTAGAAGAATCCAATGTTTTGGCTTTTGTTTAAATGTTGTAATTTTTTATAATGAAGTAAATTGGTATTTACAATTATATTCAAACTTTCTTACTAATGTTATTTGAAAATGAGTTAATATTGTTCATTTCTCACTGAAAAACATTGAAATAAGGATGAATAATGTCAAAAGAATCTTCAATACTTATTTATTTATAATTTATCTCCAGTAAATTGTTATCAGCCATTCAATCAGGAGTGTCACATGCCCAATTAACTGAGATTATAATCAATAAAACTTGCTTTTTCTATGCCAAGCAATAATTAAATTTATTAATCTTAGGTTACAAGTTTCTATCTTCTTCAAAATTGCTTAGAAATTGTTTACTTAACAATCTATTATATTGTTTTTTTATAAATTTAAATTTTTGTAAACTTACCTTATTGGCCTCCTTTTGGGGTTGTTCTAAAAAGACTGTCAAAAGTACCAAAGAAACTAATAATAAGTTATTAAAAGTAATCAGAGACAAGTTAAGTTGGATGCGGTTGGTTAATGATTTGGTCACAGACTAAGAGTTGGTTTTTGTATGGGCAACCTTAGGGTGAGCGGAGGTTCGTGTGCGATGTATGTGGAGCTGGACACTCTCGTCAGGAACATCTTGATCGTCATTTGAACCAACATAGTGAGGTGAGGCAACATGCATGTACAACTTGCGGTAAAGCCTTCAAGCGCTCAGAACACCTAGCTCGCCACCTTGTCATCCATTCTGGCAACAAGACCCACGTATGCTTTGAGTGTGGCAAAGGTTTCTACAGGAGAGACCATCTTCTCAAGCACTACTCAGCTCACCGCTCACCACACAAACTTCACCTTAATATAATCTAGTCATAAAAATTTTAAGTGTACACAAGGAAAATAATTATCACATTTGACATTAATTGTTGATTGATGTCATATTATAAGTATTTAGGATAGTGTCAAAAAAAGTGCTCTTTATGGGCGCTTATTATTTCCATAGATTATTACTAATAGTATAGTTTGGTTTTTGTATATACGATAAATATAATTTGTGTGTTTGTTGTAGAATGTGCACTATAAAATTTTTCACACATCCATTGTAATAAGTAGAAATATTTATTGCTCTCTATAAATTGTATAGCATTTTGAGGTAGTAGGTCAAAATAATTTCTGTTTATGTCAATAAACTGTAAAAGAATGAATCACATTTATATATTTTGTTACATAAATGTTACGAGTACAATTAATTCTGAGGGTAGCTTTTAATGAGTAAACTAATATTTTTAGGATACTGGTGGTACACAGAGCTTTCAGAATCGCTGGCCATCTGGCATCTAAAAAGCTCCCTGAATTGAAATAAATTTGTAAATTGTCAACTTCATATTTTGAAACTTGATTACATATGTGATATGTAGTAATGGTACATGTAGGGAAATATATGATCATTTCACAGGGTTACTGTGTTACGGACATTAATAGAAAAAATTATATAAGAACAATGTCTAAAAATTATTTATAATTCTTGAAATATTTGTTTCTATTTTTACAATGCTCTCAATATATTTTAAGAAATTTGATTTATCATTGAAATTGACACATTATGTGATTAGTAATTTTTCCAAAAAAAAATTTTAAAAATGACTGATTGAATTTATGGCTCATTTAACAATTTAAAATTAAATGAAGAACAACGAAAATGGATGTTCAGTCTTTCATTATTGGAAACTTGAGTCCATTTGTTAAGGCTAATACCAATTTCTTTCAATATATTTAAAATATATGAATCTTATAATGAATTTATTATAGTCCTAACATTAAATTTTCATGCTGATTACATTACAGAAATGAATATATATATATATATATATAATATAGTGAA
>NW_027111766.1:19931-24129 GCF_000696795.3 Halyomorpha halys
ATATTTTTTTTGTTGGAATAAATTATTTTATTTTTTTTTGTACTGAGTACAATATAAAGAGAGTATTAATTATTTGTTTTATATTGAAGCATCTGTATTTTCCTTTTAGTTACTGTGCAATAATATAATTATATAGTTAATGAGTATGTTGTGTAGGGCAATCAATTTTTTCTTAAATCCATTTTTAATTTTATAGTTATAAGCCTTTATGAATTAGAAAAATATGGAATTGAAAGAGTGATTTGTTATTGATAAAAATATCTTTTATTTAATTTAGTGGTGTAAATCCTGTAATTGTAAAAATAACTATAACAAATTTTAAAATAAGCATTTTAAATTAATATTGCTTTTTTTTCTCTATTATCTAAAAGAGATTAACAAACAAATATTTTACCATTTTCTCCACGTGCCTTTGTTATTATGTATATATTTAGTAGAATAAAGTGATTTTATTATTCAAATATTTATATGTATATATTATGAAATAAATAAATTGATTCAATTTAATTGTATTTATCCTTTTCCGGTTTAAACACATTATTTAGCATCTGAAAGTTTTTAATTGCTGTTGAGCCTCTTTGATCATATTTCAACCAATCAGGTTTCCAATTCGGGAAACTTGAAACGAATTAGGAACTGTTATGAATATATGTGTTACATTTCAATTCAAAGATCGAAACTTGACAATAACTAAAAGGCGAGAAAAAATATGAACCTGAATAAGTAGGAATGAAAAGTAAAATTATCAATATGTAGTTCCTGGACTTCGTATTTCATAGAGAATTAAAGGGAACAGAGGTATGTAGAATAGAGATAGTTAAAAAAAAAAAAAAAAATAGATGAGATAAAATACTAATAGAATAAAAAACACAATCTGTAAAAGTAATAAAACAAAAGTAAATAAATAAAAATCATTTAGAATAAATTTACAAAATAAAATACTCTTTATTTCTTCAGATATAATTTCATACAAAAAATCACAAGAATAATAATTGGAATACTTATAGATTTATTCACAAGGATTTTTCCACCTCTTAACTAATTAAAACTATATTATTGCTATAATAACAAATGTCATGTTCTAAAGATCAAATCATTCAGGCTAATGAATGATACTCTAATTAAAAACATAAATTGCATTCATGAAATTCCAAAAGTAAATCAGACTTCAAATATTTCAAACTTATCTAAACATAATTTTAGGAATGTCAACATAATTCATTTCTACATGAAAATAACTTGGAAAGTAAACAGTTTTACGAAAATCTTATTTTTAATAAATTAATTTATCACTTTGTGGAAAGCATAATACTAATTATCATAATTTTTTTTCTCTAACATTAGCAACTAAGAAATGAAATTTATTTTAATTATAAACTTATCAAAATAAAATAGGTTTAATTTAATGATTATAATACAGAAGAACATTTCATGGGATATTTGATTATTATTTTTTTTTTTTTTTGTAAATACAAATTTGAGGATTTAACATTGGATTACAAACTTTTTTTCAAAGAAGTTTGTAAATTGGTTGTAAAAGTTTAATAAATATTTTATACAAAACTATAAAGCCGAAACTAACTTATGTACTAGTTATGGAATAAAAAAACAACTTAAGAAAGGGCCTTTTAGTGTGCATGCACTAGCATTATCACTAACTTACACCTCATGGGTCACCTGTCAGGCCTATTCAGGGGCAATAATTTGAATTCATTAATGGTAATAAATTTTTACCATTTTAGCTACCCCAATGTACCAAAAAATAATCTGACATCTAGTTTTGTGCTGGTATTATGATTGTGAAATTTATTCCAATATTTTTCAAACTGTATTGGTTAATTAATTAATCAGATTCACCTCCCAAAAAGTAACCTTAAAATTCTTAAATGTTATTGGTCTTTTCTTAGATTAAATTATTTTAACGTAAATAATGTGAATTATAAATGTCAAATAGTATAGTTTTTAATAATGTTGAATACCTATATTATACTATTATATTATATTTTAAACTATTATAATTTTTATATGAATGTACAGTTGATTGTTTTTTTGAAGGAAGTGGTAACTTGAAAATGGGCCCAAAATGAGTATAATCTTTAAATAAAAGAATTTAATTTAGAAGGATGTATATATATAATCACTTAAATGAAATAAGAAGCAAAAACAAAAAAAGTATTTATGTATAAATAGTTGACCGTAAAGATTTAAATATAAGAAGATGGTCAGGGTTACAGTCAAAAAAAGAACAAATAGTTTAAAACTATTTTAATGTCCGACGTTTCGCCCCACTTTGCAAGGCTTCATCAGGGCTGTTCAAAGCGAACGGTTGAACACCAACTATTTAATTTTTAAATTGATTCATAATAACAATCAACTTATGAATTAGTGCAAGGGATGATTGAAAGAAAATTTAAAAAAATCAAAATGTTGAATAAAAAATTCAAGATAGAGGTGATTTGATAGTGCAACTGTCTGAAATTATGTAGAAGACTTTACCTTCATTAACCTCCTGGCCTAAGCTCTAAGCACAAAGAACTTCTTTAAGTTGTAGATAAATATAATCAAATATTAAAAATGCTGCATGGTCGAAGTATTAATACACTATTGAGCTTTATGTGTTTTATTACATACAGAATGACAAAAAATCTTTTTTAAGAAAAACAATAAAGACATTGAATACTTTTATCAGAAACAAAATAATAAATTGAATATAATTCATAAAATACATCTAAAAGAAACTAATTAAATGAATACTTGAATCATGAACCCCTAAAACCTTGCCCTTGGAAATAGAAATTAAAAATGCAATAACTTTCACTACACTTTCGTAATGTAATTTCATCTTATCTTAAACAATCAAAAAACATATCACATACCCAAAATGAAAGAGGCATAATTCCCAATTTCTCACATCACAATTTTTAATGGTTTGTTTCCTATCATCTCAAATATGAGGCCAAACCAATAGGGACAATAGGTGATCTACTGGTATGTCAACCTTTCTGGGTCATTCTCCAAATTTAATGCTATTTACAAATTTTTTCCCCAAATTATAGTCAATTGATTCAATTTTTATAGCCTTCACAGAACTCTCCTTGACATTCTGAAGCAGGCTTGTATTATTATTTTCAATATAGATTTATATTAGAAGATATAACATATTCTAGGGAGAAACACATGTGATGACAAAACTGAGTGCCTAATTACTTCATTAATTTTAATAGAAACAATTCATTTAATAGTGATAGCTGCTAAGAATTTTCATTTAGGCTAGGGAGAGACAAATCAGCCATTTTACATCATCACACACAAGAGAAGTTTCATAAAAAAACAAAGCATATACACATATATGTAAAGAGAGTCTGAAACATCATGAAGCTCTCTATACTCTTGCACTTTATATTCTAAGTAACATCCTGGAACCAACTGAATAGGTTAAAGACAGATATAAAGGAGATCACTGATTTTCTACATCCTTATAATATGTCCTAATCACTTTTTGGATAGAAATTTTTATAGAAACTGAAAAGATGGCAGCTAATTTTTTTAGGTATACGGCAAAAGTAACTGATACCATTGACTTTTAAAGTTTCAGGCTCAGCTTTGTGACAGGGAAAGAGAATGACGAAACAGACATAATATATTTTATAACTAGGTGAAAATTAATGATTAGAACCTCAGTGGGAAAGAAAAGTTGGCCTGAAGAAGGATACAAACAACAAAAATAGATTCATTCATATTGAGCTGTATGATCATTCTTAAAAAGCTCTATAACTGAGATAAAGCCCAAATAGGAGAAAGACCCAAGAAGAGGCTTGGCCTATGTTCAATGTTTGTTATTACAAAAAAACATTTTTTGAGTAGAATATCTTTCATTCTCAATGTGCTAAATATTTGTCAACATACATTTACTTTTGATCAAGGGTACTTTAATAAAGGGTAATTCTAAAAAATATTTTATACCATAAAATATAGTTTTAGCATAGTAAAATATTACACCGTTTTTAACAGTGAAACTTATCAATAAAAATTACAAATTGCAAATTACCTTAACTAATCTCTAAATGTAAACCAAAGTATTTAAAATATTTTAACTGGTACTACCAAGCTGTGAAAGTAGTCCTAAAGCACCATGTTTTTTGAGTTCTTTAAAAAAAAATTCTTCTGAAAAAGAAAAGAATAACATTTTTAAAACAAA
>NW_027111766.1:24909-34061 GCF_000696795.3 Halyomorpha halys
GTTTTGTATGCATAATAATAGATACATGTGTAAAATAGATTTTAATTTAAATTAAGAGAAATTATTGTATCTGTATTCTGATTGTCTAGCAAACACACGCCCTGAGATTAAGAGTCTTTCTTTTTGTATAATAAAATTATATTATCTATTTGATATTAAAGTTCTTAATTTGAACCCAAGTATCTCTTATATTTGAGAAAAGTTATAAAACGAGTAAAGATTCTTTTTTATTTTATTTTTTATATTTTTTAAAATTATTACAATATATATATATATGAGCATTATATCAAAGTTAGTATATTCCCTTCTCAAAAGTAAACCTTTTGTTCATAAATTAAAATTCTATGTCTAAAACTTATTCAGAATATTTCAATACTTAAATTTCCTCTGTCAAAGAGAAATAACAATTTTTCAAAAGTGGATAAACTACCTTTTGATAGAATATTCCTCATATATATAAACCAAATATATTATAAAATATTCATATATTTTTTAAATTAAAACAATTACCCTGAATAAATTAATATTCAAGAGATGCGTTTTTTCTTAACTTCTCAACTAGTTGTCACTCGTTTTTCATAAGCTGACCATAACTTATTTCTGAGTTCCTTTGCCACTTCCTGAGAAAATTAAATAGTTCATAATAATGCATTAAGTAGAAAATAACTCATAAAATTAGTAGATTAGATCAAATACTTTTATTTCAAAGAATCAAAGAAAAAATCCTACAGGTTACTAAGCTACTCTAAGCAGAATGTAAAGATTAAGGCTGGAGGCTCTTCATGAAGGAAATAAATGTCTACTTACAAGGCCAAATTTAAGCCTGACCAACTTTTGATGTATGGTTGCAAGGTTAAGAGTGTCAGAAGAGTTTTCAAAGGTATGCAAAGCTAATGTTGAAGAGTAAAAGAAAACAAAACTCGAAAAGAAGATTGAAAGTACAAGGTGACCCCTTCCTTTATCATTTAAAATTGACAATGGCCTAAAACAAGGGAACTATGCATACAATTAAATATTTCAAAAGATAAAGTCATTAAACAAGTGCTTTCAATAAAAAACAAGCTTGCTTCTGGGTGTCAGAATGGTTCAGAGTAACCTGATGATGTTATGATAGGCATGGATGAAAACGAGATCATATCACTTACCAGCAGGATGTAGTTAAGTTTAGCTCGATAGTTCATCAAGAAAAAATAGGTAACAAATAGTTCACAAGGTGAACATATATGTTCCTATTTGGGAAATGATCCCAAGTAGATAAATGTACTACAATTACAATAAATCGAAAAATGTAAGCAAAATTAGATTTCGCTTCTTGTGGAATTCCTGCCAGCTTAATAATTCCAGCTTTAATTTAAGCTTAAGAATTCCAGATTTTGTCAAGGGGCCTCAAATAGTACAGCCAAAATTAGCTATCACAAAATATATATTAAAAATTAAAACAAGATATTGAAGTTTAGAGCTAATGATGAATTTTCCAACCTTTAAAAAATTGACAGTGAATTCCTGACTTATTCCCAACTATAGAGCACCTCTAACATATTCCCGTCACCCTTGTTTTGAACCAAACTTTTATAATCCTTTAAAATGGGTCAATTTACATACCAGGTGCAAACAGAAAACAGCCCAACTGAATTTCATATTCTGGTGATATTTATTCTGTACGATTGAAAAAACAATGAAAGTGCTCTTATGATTAGATTATGAGCAAGTTCACACACAGAACCAGTTTGAATATTAAAATTAATTTTTCATGTTATAGGAAAATTCATTGCATTAGTGAGGAGTATTAACACAAGTATTAAGTGCATGTTAGCGAATATACATCACAAATCAGTTTTGTCAAGGCTAAATGATTTAAGAAGAGGAAAGAAAAGATGGGACAAATCAAGTCTTGGTCAATCACATACTTCAAAGTTGTAAACCAATATCGAAAAATTTGATAGGATTAATAACTTTAAAAAAATTGAATATTTTTAAAACAAAAAATTAAAGTACACTAAATTTGTACTTCTTAAAAAACTTTTTTGGCATTCCCTACATAAATTACAAAAGATCATTCTATACAAAGAAAAATGCATACAGAAAGGTTTTTATTGCTTGCAGCTCTTCCAGTAGAGTCAGAATTGTTTAGCTTACAGTTATTAAAAATAACTAATTAAATTAATACCTTTGGATTAGAACTAGTGGTGATTGCTCTTCCTACCACAATAAGATCACCACCTTTAATTAGGACAGCTTCCTCTGGAGTCGTATATTGTTGGTCGAGGGCATCAACACCTATGATATGAAAGATTATAATATGCCATCCAAAGAATAAAGGAGCTTAAATTATTGAGAGAGAAGAAAAAAATATACCAGAACAACTTTAAATAGTTCATAAAGCATGTTTATAGCAAGTTTAACTAAAAATGTAATTTAATCAAATTAATACACAAACTGCTAGACAGTTGCAAGCAGTAGGATATTTAACAACCTAGAGAAAAGCTTAAAATGATTTTGAGCAAATAATAAAAATGAGAATCATGACAACTTTTAAAAAATGAAAATATTTTATGTAGGAATAACAAATAAAAATACCCTTGTTAACAGCTACCCCAGGAGTGAGTTGAATGAGACCAGGAAATTTCACAACAGCTGCATCTTGACAAACAACACCAATGACATTTTCACCATTGTTCTCAGCGAATTCAATTGTAGCTAAAATAGAAAACTAATATTCACACAAAGACATATAACAGTTCTTCAGACAAGGCTATATATTTACCATGCAGTAAATAGTTCTGAAACCAATTTTCGAAATCCAATATCAAATTAAAATTGATAAGATGAAGGGAAACTTTAATCATACATTAAATTATGAAAATTATTTCAGATAACTAATTAACAAGCGATACCATTAAGAAAGAATGAATGAACTGGCATAAATTTATCATAAAGTCTTATCACAAGTTGGAAGTTATGAAAATTTTCAAATAATCATTCATTAGGGATCAGCCAAATAAAAAAAAATAATAATAACTTGTTTTGATTGAATAAAAAAAATTGTTCATTTAATTCATTTCTACTGCATTTTCTCAAAACTAATTCCTAAAAAATTATTATTTGGAATAATCAAAAATTATGTGACACTATTTTCAATATTTTAGACACCAAGAAAAAGCTTATAGCTAAATTTACTATCTCGGTTTTGCTTATATTTCAGAAAAATGGCGGATGATTACCACTTTTTATTAACATATAAAAATAAAAGAATATTAAAAAAAATTGACTTGTTACCTCGAGTATATTCAGCAGAAATGAGGTTGCCAGCTGAAGACAATTGTGCAACTAAAAATACAGGTTTTGAAGCAACTGGTATAAGAGTCGGACCAGCAATAGAATGCATTGTTACTGCATCAGCCCATTTTTCTACACGGTCCATTTGAAGTTTAACAGTATTTCCAATATCACTATACTTCCTATAAAATATAGTGCTTAAGTTAGGATGGACTGAAAATCCACAACAGTGTTGAGGAAAAAGTAATTAGAATTACAAGTATTGTAAATGGCAATTGTAACAACTTGATGAGACACAGTAATTCTAATCATGTTCTGCAAACATAATTAATAGTTCAGTCAAAGTAATGCAATTACAAATTATGCCCTTATGTAATTGTAATTACTTTTGCCCAACACTGGCCCACAGTTCAGTAATACTTTATAAAATATGTAGGTATAAAAACCAGAAAGAAATAAACCCATATCAAGGCTGGAATTAAATTTTGGGTGCCCCTAGGCCTGACATTTTTTGCCACCACCACTTCTTACCTTAGGAATGGGAAGTGGTCGGCCAGGTATTTTTCCACAAAAAAATAATCTTGATGATGATAACAACTTTAAATAGTAAGGAAATAAGTTTGATACTTATCAACAAATAAATAAATATATGAATTATATTACACATTGCTAAATAAAAAATTATTACTATTTAGCTCTAAACTCATACCCAGAAAAATAAATATACATACTTTTCTGTATTACACGAGTTAAATAGCTGATAAAAAACCCCAGGCTTTGTGCATCCAGTTAACTAATCATTTCCAAATTTACTTTAAAAATAACTGCAATGAATTTTATCTTCTAACCTTTAATTCATAATGAGCTGTATATAGTAAATATAATGTTCACAATAAAAATATCTACTGGAAGATCGTTGATTGACCGATTTTAATTAATAAACAGGAGATAGTCTGGGTGCAGTAAAATTTAATTAAATAGTAAATAAACTATTTATTATGATCCTATGTTTCATCCCACTATACAGGGCTTCATCAGGGCTAAAAAATATACAAACAACTAAAATTTTGTAACAGAGTAAGAGAATATTATTTAGAATTATACTAAATTTTAATCAAAACATCTCCCAATTCAATGTAAGGAAAGCAAACCTAGAAATCAATTACTAGCTTTGCCTCCGTTGGCCCAGTCCTAATAGGTCTATTGGGTTAATCTAACCCTGAACAATATGATAAATCAATAGAACAAAATAACTTTCACAAAAATAAGTTACTTCCTCTTGATGAGATAAAAAAATAGTTACTTATTTTTATAAATTACAATTTTTTTAGAGAATTTCAATTATTTATATGATGAGTTTATTAATTCATATGACTTCATTGATAAAGCATAAACTACTTATATGCATTTTAAGAAATTTTTTGAGGAGATTAGAAAAGATTTTAACAGAATTTGATATTGCTTACACAAAGAAGGTAACAATTAATTGATAACTGAAGTGATGCAGGAATAAGTATTGTTTAAAGGATGCTATGACAAGGGATCTACGGAACCATGAATAATCAATAATTGAATTAAATGAAGTACAGTAGTTTGAGGGGATAAACATGGTTACATTGTACCTGTCTTCTAAAATAATGAAATTCATTTTCTGAGATAGAGCAACAAGCTGCTTTTCTGTATTTTCATCCCAATCAGCAACAGCATCATAGTGGGTTTTGATAACTACTGCTTCTTCTCCCGTTTCTTCCACTATCCTTAGCAAGTCTTTACTATTAGATACATCAACAGCAATGCACAAATTACTCTTCTTTGTTTCCATTAAATTAAAAAGCTGTTTTGAGAGGGAACAACTGGCAAGCTGAGCTCTTTCAGAATATGTCTGTTCCAGACGACCACCTGAGAACGGTATACATTAATTGTTATAAAGGGATACATATACAAACTTTTTAAAAACTAATTTATTATAGATTGTGTTAACTATAATGAAATGAAAGGGTCAGCACAAAACAAAATTAAGATATGAAATAAAATTTATTATCAGATAAACAATTAATAAATAAATAATAACTCAAGCACAGCCTATAGCATTTAGGATTGCATCACTTAATAAACAACTGTTCAATTCTGGGACCAAAATTGTCTTGAATTTTGAATTGAAAAAAAAATTAAATTGTAAGATAAATTTTATTTTATTTTTTTAAACCCCCTACCTACATAATTCGTTGATCATCATATTTTCATATCATATGAAGAAAATTTTCTCTGAATAGTATATTCAACATGTTCGTTGCATTTTTCAATATTTCAATTAAATTCTCTGTTTATAAAATCATGTTTACTTGGTCAATAATGTTTTTATATTCTAAAAAAGGGTTAGTTAAGGTGCTTTTATGAATCAGTTTTGACCGAGATTCCTTATCATTAAGAGGTATTTTGCTTGCTCAAAATAGAAGACAAAAAAAAATTATTTTTGTCATTTAATGATTTTTTATTTTGGAAAAGGAAATTCCGCTGCACAGATGGTTAGCAAAGTTTGCAGTGTATATGGCGATGATGCCTTAGTAAAAGTGGTTTGCTCGCTTCAGAACCGGAAATTTTAACTTGGAAGATGCAAAGCACTAAGGTCCTACTTCAACTGTTGATGATGACCAAATTCAAGCATTGGTCACAGACGACCCTCACTCTACGACATGGGATATCACAGAAACGCTTAATATATCTCATGCAAGTGTCTCAATCATCAGGGCCATTAAGGGGCTGCGGGATATGATTCTTGAAGTGATATATGGGTTCCTCATAATTTGATGGAAAAGAATTTATTGGACCGCATATCCATTAGCGATTCCCTCCTGAAACGCAATGTTAATGATCCATTTTTAAAGAGGTTGATTACTAGGGATGAAAAGTGGGTCCAGTACAATAATATTGTGAGGAAAACAAAGAGACCCGCTGTTAACAACTCAAAAAGCAGGATTATATATTTAAAAAAAATGTTATGCTGTGGATTTGGTGGGATTGGAAAGGTGTCCTTTATTTTGAGCTCCTCCCGCCCAACCAGACCATTAATTCTGCAGTATACTTTGTTCAGTTGGAGCAATTAAAGGCAGTGGTTGAGCAAAAGCGTCCAGCATTGGCTAATCGCAAAGGTATAGTTTTCCATCACGATAACACCCTTCCTCAAGTGTCTGCAGACCCGGCAGAAATTATTGGAGTTTGGCTGGGATGTGATCCCTCACCCACCCTATTCACCTGACCTTGCCCCAACAAATTTTCACTTATTTCGGGCCCTTCAAAACTCTCTTTAACGGGAAACACTTTAATTTGCTCGAGGACTGCAAAACACACATAGAGGAGTTCATTGGGCAAAAATCTGAGAAGTTCTGGGAGGACGGAATTAAAAAAGTACCTGGAAGATGGCAACATGTAATAGATCAAAATGGGTCATATATAATTGATTAAGAATTTTTACAAGAATCTGAAGTTTTTATTGAAATCACCAGCAAAAAACGCTACGATCTTATTTTACAGATATAACAGAATTATTCAATAAAAGTAGCAGAACCTTCCATTTAATCATATTTTTTAACAAAATTTATTGATACTTAGTCTGTTAGATATTCTGAAAACAGTTAACGAAGAGAATATAGAAAATACTAAAATTAAAAACCAATATTTATTTATTTTTCATTATTCACAAAAAGAAATTGGGGAATATGAAGAATTGATATACTCTCTTAAATATTTAAAATCACCATCAAAGTATATGAAACTGCTGTATATCATTGCCAAGATAACAACTCAACAATTTGTTGCAATCAAGATACTTTTTTTTCTTTTTGATTAATCATGTTGGCACTACCAGTGGTATTTTTATACTGTCCATAAAAATAATGAATTTTATGTCTTATTTTTACAATGTAAATTATATGTTAATGCTTAATAATATACTCATATCTAGAAAGTCTGAGTGAACAGAATTCTATAAATCTAAACAGGAACTCTGAGTTTAAGAATATAAAGATAAATATTATAAATAGTAGTTTTCTTCCAAAGTGTAACCTTTATAATCTAAAAAGTAAATAACTCAATTTACATATATAAAATAAATCATGTACTTACGAGTCGACTTCTTGGGCATTGGTACTCCATCAGGAAAAATTTGATTATCTTTAATATAATCTGAAACCTTATGAACAGTGTTCTGTTCTATTTTTCCCATAGAAAAAAGGACTTCTAAGATCTAGAGGGAAATAATAAAATATATAACAGCTAAACCCACTTAATGCAAGCTAATTATAAATAATTATTTGCATCTTAATACCTCAGACAAAGTAAAAAGACTGTGCATTTTGATTCCATTTTTATTTAGATTAATGGTTCCACCTTGTTCTCGGTCTACGATTACTATAGCATCAGTCACAACCATTCCATCATGTCTAAGATCCTGTAAAAGATTAAATCATAAAATAATTATGGGACTGGATGCTGCAGGAATGTGTTTCATGTAAAAGATGATAGTTTGAGACTGTAAGAGGTTAGGAAAGTAAAAAAAAACTTCACCCAGAATGTCTTAAAACATGAAAGTGGAACTTGAAATAAACATACAGTGTATAGAAACACAAGTCACTGATACATTACAATAGTTTTGATACATAACCAAGTAAAAAGAAAGTGTAATACGTAAGATCATATTACGATCATCTTACATATGTAAGATCATATAAAGATGGCTAGGAGTTGAAGGTTTTCAACCTTATTGTTCTTGGGTATGTACTTCCATGGATTTCTACACACATTTACATATTTTGTTTCTATTAATACAATATGAATGGATATATAAATAGACAATATACCCAAGTTAGTAATTGTGTTGAGTAGCCTGGTTTCAGTGGGAAATTTCAAAATATGTCAACATTTATATTAACTTTTATTAAGATATCCTCCTCATTAGTTGGTGGACTGCTGAAGCCATGAGAGCTCAGTTAAGTGACACTGTTGATAGTGTTGTCCTACATTTATTACAGAATAATTTAGGTCGTGCCTCTGCCACCTGCTGATATGATGAGTTTGGATCACAAAAATTGAATTTAAACAGATCATCTAAACCATCTTTTTACTCCCGCATTTGGAAGCTTTGGAATAGGAAATAGTTTCATCTAATGGCATAATCTTGGATGATATTGATATAATTTTATCTATCTAAGGAAAGGGTGGATGATTTTACAACTTAACTGGAAGTTAAGAGCAATATGCATTTCAATGATCAAACTTTCACAAAAATCCTCATGTCTGCCTGAAAAAAAAGCCATTATTCTTTTAAGCCACTGTCACCCATCATAGAGCTTATGCATAACAACAAGCTCAAAAACAAAGAGAAACCAAGCAAGCTTGGTTCTACCTCCTATTTCCAACCTTCTCTATTTTTGTTTGTGACAACTAACAAGTTATATAAAATAATTTTGATAACGCTTCTGATCTACAACAAATACTAAATCCAATTAATGTTTTAATAACATAAACTTGAATCGTTTTGGGCTTGTAAATACTGTAGAACCAATATTCACTGACAACAGAATACTGAAAAACACAATTACACTGTAAGTATCAGAGTTCTCTCCATCAATGCCTACTTACTAAGATGTTTGGAATTTTTATCACTTCAATAAATGATACAATATTGGCCGAGTAAGGGCTGCTTTACAGGCAAAGTGATTTTAGCTCATGGACTAGATATATTACAAAATCTTATCATAGAGATGTGCTCTTAGAAGGTAGAGCTATAAAAATTTGATCGATTGTCCTTGATTTACATTACAATGCAAGAATCCAAAATTTTCTTATCAAAATGAATTGAACATTATATACATATATAT
>NW_027111766.1:34121-82711 GCF_000696795.3 Halyomorpha halys
ATTCTAAAATAAAAGCTTTAGAAATAGATACAATTCCTACAAACACCAAGCTTATAAATTATACAGACTTGAGCACACACGAGGACAACTAAGAATAGATAAAAAAATAATTGAACTTATAATTTCTGTATAGATTAAACAAGACCATCCATCATTATTGTCATTATATGAAAATATAAACAAAAATATGATTTTACTGATAATATACTTGGAAAATATTAAATAGAAGAGATTAATCCAGGTTTTTGTGTACATTATGACAACATTTGAATTATAAACTTACACATAGAATAACCCAAAATAAGATAATTTCTTATCAATAACTCACTTTAACAGTTTCTAAAATGCTACAGCCTGATGTAACTACATCTTCGATTATTAAGCAAGTATCACCTGCCGAATATGTACCTTCAATAAGTTTCATAGTACCATACTTCTTTGGTTCCTTCCGCCTAATCAGCATTGGAATTCCAGATTTTATTGATACAATGGTAGATACAGGGAGAGCTGTGTAAGGAACTCCACATATCACTTTTGGTATAATGTTAGCACTCTCAGCAAACTTCCATACAAGACTAGATAATTTTTCCTGTAACAATTATCAAGAAAACATCACTAGTGTACATTTTAGAATAAAAATAGAGTAAATGTCCTTTAATTTCGAATCTACCATTACTGGTGGGTAAGACACCATAACTCTCAGATCAAAGTAAACCGGTGAATTCAGTCCCACTTTCATTTTAAAATCTCCAAATTTCAGAGCACCTATATCATACAACTGGCCACAAACTTCCTTTACTTCAGACGATAAACGGCTCATTTTGGACAAATAAATTTTAGAAATGGGCCAAATCAAATTACAATTCAATCAACAAAGTGATACAGTTAACAGCCACCTGTTGGAATTGACAGAAATCACATGTGCCCAACCTAAGAATAGGTTGTATTCAGAGAGGTATTTTTAAATGGAGATATGATATAATAATGACAAAGAGATATAACAAGTAAACGCCTAAGAATTGAACAGATATCCTTTCGTTCTATAATTATTTGAAAATCATATATTGATAGATTTCTTCCTAATACTTATTTTTTCCACGAGATAATAATGTCAATATTTTATTTGAATGATTTACATTCCTTTAAATAATCAAAGGCAATATTTCACTGATATACATATATTATGTAATATGTATGTATTAACCAAATATAAAAATAAAGGAAGTTACGAAAAAAAATGGCTTAAAACCGACTATAAATCTCGAGACAGCCACATGTATGTCTGGAAGACCTCGCTACTTCCTACTTACTAGCGAATACTTCCTCAGAGCACCTCCTTATTCAAATGTCACATAACGTCTGTTCCATTTTTCCATTGAGTCCTCCCAACATACATATATGATTCCACCTGTTTGGCTAGTCTTCGAACCTCACTCAGAGGTTTTCCAGGAGAGCTTCCTTTCCTCTTCAGCTTCTATCTAGTCGAGAGAATCTCCAGTCTCGTGTGATACGACAGGGGATCTGATGTGTTTTTCAAAATTTCTTATAAATCTAAAAATGTAATCTGGCTTTTATCACGATTATTACTTCTTTTCACTTTTATGCATCGTTCACAATCGTTATTTTCGCTATTAGATTATTACGCACAGATGTGAAACTTAGCTTTGTTAGATAAATGTTGCCCATCACCTTAGACTTTGGGTAAAGTTTCAATATTTTGATCGTCAAACTCACAAGCGTCCATCTGTTCAAGGGACTGCAATTTACAACTTGTCTATAGAATATATCGAGTGTTTTCGGAGTTTCTGATGGATTTTTACCAAGTTACTTTTACCCTTAAACAATCCTATTTTTAAAAATAAATTTTGGGTCTGAATTAGATTCGTTTCCATCGTTAAAACTAAAATTGAATGCTCAATGGTCTAATTGAGTGAATATCTTTATGTGATCTCTCAGGGAATAAAGGGAAGGATTGTCGAAATTAAAAGTATGATTCAGGTTTAATGCGTGTTCTGATAATTTAGATGCAACAGGAGTTGATGGAAGTTTTGTGCTGGGAAATGCGGTTCTTAAGTTGGTTTTTAGTTTCGCCGATATAGAAGGAATTGCAACATGGGGTTGAACAGGGTATCCGGTAAACTACATTGGAACGGTGTAAGAAAGGAATAGGGTCTTTCAATTTGCAAAAAAGATAGGAAATTCTTTCTGCTTTAGAACTTTGCTGTAATTACCTGCTCTGGTTACCTGACTTTTCACGATAAAGTTTACCACCAAATTAGCGGACTTAGGCGGCATTTCAGAAGTAAATGCACTTTCTTGTCACATCTTTTATTCTTGTTTCTCTAAATTCTCACCACTTATTTAATTATTTTTATATTTAATATCCTTCCTGTTTCATTTATATTCACGTATCTTATCTTTTAATTTATATTCATGTGTTACCTTCTTAAGTGTACTTATATTAATTACTTTATTATTAATTTTCTATTATAATTTACACTTCTCTGTATCCCCGCTCATTCTTTTCTTTTTTCACCTCTTATCTATCTGTTACTATTACCCTTTTCATTTATTGCTTACAACCTTTAATTTTTCTTATTATATTTTACTTTTCATCGTATACCCCTGTTATTTTCCACTTATGTTTTTTCTTTTTTTTGTAACTATGTCAATTGTTTGTATCTTTTTTAGCCCTGCTATGTGGGGCGAAACGTTGGCTCAATAAAAATAATATACCCATGTACTATTTGAGTTTTTTTTACCACACCCGGACCATATTCCATTCATATTTCAGCAAATGTTTTAATTTTCCAGATATAATCAAAAACCTGATAAAACAGTTTTTACAGCATTCACCTAACTCCTTCCTTTCTCCCTCTAGCCCAAACCTAGGAGTTTTTTGAACATTAAGTACTGGTATTGCTGAACGATATAAAACCATGTATAAAAAAAACAAAAGTTTTATTTTTTTTAAATGTTAGTATTAGGAGTCCAATTTTAATGGATTAATATTCTATACCTCAGAAATTACATGATTAAGAAAAGTAAGTCATATGACATTTGTAGCCAAAAATAATTAAATTTTGTTAGGAATAAATTCCTTAGCTAATGTGATACCACAGAACACATTTTTTTCATAATTTGATTGGATTAAAGGTGGTAGAACGGGAAAGAAACTTTCAAAAATCAGATAGACACACTTCACTTAGTAAAGAAAGAAAGATCAAGTCTAGCATTCAACAAAAATTAATGACTTGATCTTAGAAACTTTGTTTCTACAACAAAAAACTGTTTTTCTTCTCCTTTGTATTATAGGAATTTTACAAAAATGGAAGAAAAAAAAATTCCTTATGGAATAAACAGGGCATTATTTACTTCCAATATTTATATTTTTCTACTGGACACAATCATAAATTAAATAAACTATATTTTAATAAAAGCATTTATTAACATACATATAATTAAATTATATATATAAATTTTATTTATAAAATAGATAAAATTAATGTCATGGTTAATTATGACAATAACATTAATATTAATTAATGTAATCATAATAATATATTATACTTCAATGTTATCATTCCATTACTAAAAATTGTATATTTCAAAAATATAGCAATTTAGTTGTGAACGATATGTGTAAACCATCAACAAATCATAAAAGTATTTACTACACATGAAACTAAGAAAATGAAATCGAATGATATTTATGTACAATTTATAATTCATTGATGATTAGTAAGAAAAATTTTATTGTTCAACAGTGAACAAATAAACTGAGCAAACTTCTAAATTTAATTATTTGCTTTGTGTAAGTTTCTCATTTGCTACCAGACAACAAATAGTCTACACAAAATAATGTACAAAGATAGTTCATATGATAAAAAGCTTCTTCAGTAAAACACTAAAGCTAAATACATAAAATTGATGATTATTTGTTTTTTAAATTTAGGAATCAGGTATTTAAGTACCATGTGTACTCTTCAGTCCTAATTTAATTACTAAAATATTTATTAACAAGTTTAAAAATAACAATATAAACCTATATTATTGTAAATAAATAAGTCTATAATAATAATTTAATCATATCACCTCTGTATTAAAACTTTATTTCTTATATAATTCTAGAAGAAATTAGAAATATATTTGTTAGGAATGCTTAGTTTATTTTAAAAAACAGGTATACAGTGCATACAAATTCAATAATTTTATCACCACAAGTTTATTAGCCATGCCACAGCATCCTCCGTACTAGTTAGAGTAGATAAATAGTACTTCCACAACCAAATAAAACAACCCAACTAATAATGTGACCTACAGCATCATAAAATCATAACATTTATAAGTCTATTTGAATAAAAGCTTGAAAATACAATTAACAAAATAAAAATTATCTTAAATATATTAAAAATTTATAGAAGGTATCAAAAATTTTCAGCAGATGAAAATAATTTTTTTTTTTCCATTTTAATCTCAAACTAACTAATTCATACTCTTAATACATCAAATCTTGTGCAGTCTTTAAATTTATCTTTACTTCCTCTAAATATAACACTAAAACTAATATTAAATTAAAACCGCAGGTTTCCAAATTGTTAATTAAAAAAATAAATTAAATTCTTAAGTACTTAAAAGGATTTTAACTAAAGAAATTAAACTAGGAGTACTTCAAAGTAGGACACATCTAAACAATTTAACTTTAGTTAAGGGAGAAATAAAAACTTATCTTTAATCGAGAGAAAAATAAAGACTCCATTATTAAAATAAAAATTTAAATGATTTGTAATTAATGCTGCATAATTAACAAGTTTGTCACAACCATTCCTTAAAATAAATTAAAGCTAACAATGCAATTAAATAAAAATTAATGTATCACTACTCCACAGCAGCATTTTTTTTTCTTCCCCACTGCATCCATAAATTTTTTTCAGAGGAAGTTTAGTAATAAATAGTAGTAATATTAATGAAATGTCTTGGGTAGGACGAATTCATGGGACTGAGTTAGGGTACATCTTGTAGCGTCTTAGATGATGACCAAGTTCTTGACGACAATGATTCAGAAGAAAACTGGAAAGACTGTGAATGGAATGTGAGTGATGATGTTTCGACGCTAGAACTTTCAGCATCAGCAAGTGGTGCCATCTTTGTCTCTCCATTCCTAAAAAAAATCAATTGAGTAAACAATGTATTGACAGCTTGCAAAATAACTAAAACCAACTAGTTTAAATTAGGCAATAGAAAATCAATACTACTATCAACTCTGGTCCTACCACAATAAACTTCATATTTTTTTGTATAGAAATACCACAGAGCTTTTATATTGTATATAATTGTGTTTTAATACTACTTTTGAATAGATAAAAATAATATTTTTTATCTAAATAAATAATACTTTAATTACAACATATCGTAATTACACAGCTCAAGCTTCCCTCTTAAGTCTGTAAAAATCAGGTTGAGATTGCTTATATCACGTTTGAAACATATATTAGGAACAGGAGGAGAATTGAATTCCAGAATGAGATTATACAGATTTTTAGAAGGAAACCCTTTTATACAAAGGATTTTGCATTTAACAAGTGAACAGAGGAAGAAAGGGTAAACAAATCAAGGATAAAGGGAGGCTGTTTAGTACTGAAGGATCTGAATAGATAAACACCTAGGAAGTATTTCCGTAGGAAAAGCAAAGAAAATGGTAAAGCAACTTTAATTCGACATACCAACTGAAGAGATGAGAGTTGTTAATAAAACAATTCATTAATCTCTCCAGTCTTATCTCAAGTCTACCTGAAAATCTAAAATAAACGAGGACGTATTCAAAACGGGGGAAAATGAGGGAGGTAACTAGAAACTGACGTTTTTAGGAGGGAGTTTATAGGATATTAGGAATTGTTTAAGAATAGCAATGGATTTTGTGGGATTGAATAGGTCACTGATTGAGGTGGAGAAGGGATTTAAGAAGCAATTTAGAACCGCTAAGAATGCCCTTATTTTTTTAAACATTAAGCCTTAGATAATTTTTTGCTTATCATTGATAGAAAGAGGTTTTGGAGTTTAGAAAGGAGGATATTATTGACTGAACCAAAAGCTTTTGAGTAATCGAAAACAACTAGGATGGTAAATTATTATTTGTCAATAGTGGTTTGAAGGTAGTGGGTAATTTTTAACAAAGCTGATTGTGTGGAATATTGTGATTGGAAACCGGACTGGAGAGGATTGAGGAGAACTTTTTGTAAAAGAAAGGTGTTAAGCTATGAATGAACTATTCTTTTTAGTGGTTTTAATAGATAGGAGACAGATCTGAAATCGGGAACTATTTCAATATGACTGTATATGAGGGCTTTTTATTTCTCGATCAAGCAGAAATCAGCAGCTGCAGTTTATCTTAAGCAATAATACAATATTCTTTGATTAGCCTTGTTCCAGTTTCTGGTCATTTTAAAAGAAGTAGGTAGACCAAAGCTGATAAATTACAATCAATAAGGAGGGCATTTGTAAGCAGAAGTCTGGCATAACTACTTTTGCAACAGAACCATAACTAAGAAAAAATTGTAGTTAAACTACAATTTTATTTATACCGAATCAATCAGTATTAGTAAATCGTGTTACCAAACATCCCTTCAAAACCATGTTATCAACTACTTACACAGGTCTACAAAATGTAACTTTTTGAAATTTGATTTGATAATCCAGACTGATTTTTGTTCAATTTTGGTACGCTGAAACCGAAAATGAATTCAGTCCTCATCCATTATGATGATATCAATAAAGAGAGGGTGATAACACTTCCTTGAATAAATTTAAAATGTTTTGAATATATTGTCTTATACCTACAATTCAAATTGGCCGGGCAGAATACGATTTGTGTAATTAGGTACATTTTAATATCCTCTAGTTGCAATAAGAATTTGAAATAGATTGGTTGAGTATGAAAAATGTTCTTAATTTTTTAACAACAAAATAGGCTTAGGTATTATGAATATCCAAAAAATCGGTTTGTAATGGAAGAAAAAGATTCAGTTTCTATTATAACACACAAAAAAAACATAAAGATAATCTAAAAACATCAAATAAGATTTTAGGTTGTCGAACTGTGTTATTACACATATTAACAAATTAAACTAAATTATTGATAAATAAATAAAAGGAACTGATTATACTATCGATAAAATGGAGAAGGAAAATACAAGCATAAACTGTTCTGAAAAAAGGATGAATTGGGTTTTTTTATATTCTAAAAACAAATATATGAATATATTGAAGGTTTTTCATCCAAAAACAACTCTATAAACCAGGAAAAGTACAAAATACACTCTTCTGAAAATAGTTGGATTTGTCCTATTTACATACTGACTATACATATTAACAATACAACAGAAATCTTTAATGAAGCCATACCAATTAGTCAGTTCGTTTTGTTGTTGTCATTACTATATATTTGATAGTATTTTCAAAATAATGATTTAATAGAGTTTTTAGAAAAAGTGTTAGTGATTTACATTATAATATGATGTGTAGATGTTTATGCAAATCAGTAAGAAAACACCTGACATAAAAAGATTTTAGGTCCCAGGAAAAACTTAACTGCTAAGAGTGAGACATTATTGGTGAGTGTAATAGCAAACACTGAATAATGAGGATACAACCAATACAAATGGAAAACAATTGTCAATAAAATTGAAAACTAGAAAATGTAGAAAACCACAGTCAAATTAAAAAATAGACTGCTTATAAATGATGTTTAATGAAAATAAATCCTGTATATTTTTAACATTAAGATATGTTTATTTATTGATACTTCTAGTTGTGGAAAAAAAAAAATGAAAAAGAAATTTCTTTTATTTTTTTGAATTTCTCAGAAAGCCTTTGGTTTTTATTTCGAAACCTTAAACATGTAAGAAAAAGAAATAATAAAGAAATTACTTGGAAGCATAAAATTGGTCATTAATTTAAAATGAAACAGAAAGACTATAACTTTCTTCAATACAAGTAAATTATATTTCGATAACTTGGATGGAAGCAGAACAGTAGTACATGGTTATGTTTTAAGCCTTAATAAAACAAACACATGTTTATGAAAAACAGGTACATCAGTTTACAGGTCTGTTCCCATAACTGTTTCTAGCTCAGATGCAGTACGGAGCATACATTGTATGGGGTTTCGCCTCCTAAAATCTCTACCGTGAACGCTTCGTACAGTTCCAGATAATCAAATAATCTATTGGAACAGATCTAAAAATTCATAAAAAATGTATGCATGGAATGGGACACATGAACTTACTAACAGTAATGAATTTTAAATATAACAAAAGCAAATAAAATAATGAATTTAAAATTTAAATATTTACCACTTCTTAAGCTTCTTCACCATGGCTCAACGGCCTAAGGACTATCCTTGGGTCAGATTCAAGCATCCTTTCACTTTCTTCATTGCTAAAGCAACACATACACAAATCATGCCTTGTTAATAAACTGTTAGAAACAAATACATAACAAGTTAAAACACCTAAAACTATAATTTTTTACTGAAGATTCAGGAAGTATTGCAATGTTAAAAGAAAAATTCTACTACAGAAATATATCATTAGCTATTGTAAATGTTAATAATAAAAAGAAAGATATTATATAATCTAAATGTTAAATAACTTATTAATTATATATCATATTTACATAGAATTAAAATTAATTTTTCTGAAAGATAAAATAAAAAATTATTTTAGGAAGATGATAGTCTAGGTGGCAGCCAATAAAACCACAAAAATAGCAGAAAAACTATTTATTAGTAACCAACGTTTTGCCCCACTTTACAGAGCTTCATCAGGGTAGTTCTGAAACCAAAGGTTCGTTACTAATAAACAGTTTTTCTGCCATTTTGTGCACCTTCTTTTACTGCCACACAGAGACCATCTTCCTACAATCAATAAAGTAAAGTTAATTATTAATCTTAAAAAAAAAAAATTTTATAAATGCTACTAATATAATTGAAGCTATAACATAACTAATTCAATTAGTTCATTATCAATGATAACAATTTACTATACAATTATAATAATCAATGTTGACGATTTACTACTGAATGATAATGAATTTGAACAATCCACTCAAAGTGTACAAGCTAAATAACTAATTATATTTTTAAATATTTATTAATTTTAATAAATTTACTAGAAGATCAAATATCACATCAATTAAAAATGAAATTTAAGAAAATGAGACATCATTTGAGTTACAAAATAGTTCCAGTAGCGCAGATTTTCTAAAAAGAATTTTGCAATTTCAGGAAATAGATTTTATATTTATAAAGCATGGAAGTATGTTTAGATAATATTTTCTAAATAACAATGACAATTTATAAAAATGAGATCTACTCATACATTGTATGAACAAAATGGGCCGAAAAACAAAAAATGTTAGGTTTTTTATTTTAATGTAAAAATACAAAACAAAATAAACCATGATATATTTTAGGTATTCAGCTGCAAAATGGTAAGGTTTCTGTCAAATAGTATATAACATTTTTTAATACCTTTGATGAAATATGGTTAATCTTCAAACTATGAACAATAAACGGAATATTCAATGAAAACTTTTAGGTTTAAACAAATCATTTAAGGTAATAAGGTAAATAATATCTACCTTAAATCTCAAAAAGGTGATTTTTTTGAAGGGCCCCTCAGTAAGGGGCAGTTAAGAGTTTTGAGTTTTCAGAAATGTAACTGTAAGAGAAATTGGAGAAAGAATCAAACTGTTAAAAAATTGGATATACTCTGAACTCTTAAATTGAAATTTAATGGGACTATCCATAAAATAAATATTTTATTAATGAAGAAAATAAAAAATAAATATGAAAGAAGCTAAAACAGGACTATGCTTTTTCCATGTATTTCTCTAGATTGGTAATACGTTGAGAAAAGAAAAAGAAGGCTGGTTTTCACAATTAAATACACTAATGCATAAAAAAATATATAGTAACATAATTTATTTTTGTTAAAATTGTGAACAAGCCAAAACCGTTTATTATGTTTGCAATTTATTAAACAACCTTCAGTGAACCAAAGCACTTAATATTTCAAATCAAGGATCATTATCATGCTTCTGCCCTTGAATTTACAGGAGAGAACAGGGACATGACAAAAGATAGAATTTTATAATGAGTTCTTTCTTGTTGAAAACCTTTCCCAATTTTTTTTTAATAGAAATAGAAACTCTTCTGAGCTCTAAGCTATTAAAAAAAATAAAAAATAGTTTAAATATCAATTTTTACATCCCAGCCAACATTCACACTTGCTGAACTCTTCAGATTGAATAAAGATTAGTCAGTGTTTTGGACAATTGAGAAGCATGTTAAAAACAAAATAAATAGTTTAATTTAAAACTAATTTTTACCCAGCTCTGATTGTTTTTTTTTCTAAATATGTTTAGTTTCTTCTAACAAACCAATAAATTTAATGTATGATACATAAGTTTCAAAATAAAACTGAAAGAAATTATTGGTAAATTGTTAAATGAGTCAAACCAAAAAATAGCCATATACAAATGGCTGCTAGGCCTAAACAGAAACGAACTCCAGTTATTAATAGTTTTTACAGGTCACTGCAGACTTATAAGTCATCTTAAGATATGTGGAGTAGTCCATGATGAAACCTGCTGCTTGTGCGGACAGGCCACACAGACTTCCTTACATTACATAGCAGATTGGGGTAGGTATGCGTCACTAAGATACAGGCTTTGGGGGCTTACAGGAAATGAGGCTTCCTCTATAGATTTTGAGTCCCTTTTTAATTTCATTAGAAAGTCGAAAAGGTTCGATATAGAGGAATAAGATACATAAAAGAGCCATTCCATTGGATTGTCTTGGGGATGGCAAAAAGGACCAATATAATTTACACCTTTGTGACAATCAAAAATTTCACCAATGTAAAGCATAAATACGATAACTTATCTTTGAAAAAACATAATACTAATAGCATTAGCAAAGTTTACTATTAGTAAAATTAAAGCAAGCATTAATTTTCTTCATAGCATCTTCAAAATTCTTAACAGCCATGCACATTTGATGGAGTTTCTATTATGTGATTGTCAATATTGTTATTTCATCTATTTCTTTAGAAGTTTACAATTGTTTTATAATATAATATAGAAAATTAAACTCCTTTTCAAATCTCTCCTTCAATGCTCAATAACACAGTTTTACAGATTTAAGTCTTGGTCGATCCAATGTTTAGAAATGAATTTCACATCTGAGTACTTAGTAACAAACTTATTCTCAGAAGATTTAAAAACTTTTCTTTCACTGGAAATATATTATATTATGTCTATATTGAAAATGAAATAGGCTGCAGGAAAGGTGATCAGAGAAATTTTTGTAAAGATGAGGTAGGTAGTTTTATTATCTAACTGTGCCTGAACCAAATCTACAATTTATAACTGACAAGATTGTGAAATTATCAATAATTATAGAACATAAATCAGAACTAACATTATGCACTATTAATTATTTATTTTTTAAAAGAAAACACTTAATAACTTAAAAGTATACAAGCTAAATCAAAACACTTCCATTTTAATTAAATAGATAATAGATTTACTAGAATGAATAGCTGAAAAGACAAGATTTCAATTTTTTAATTAATAGATTGATTGAAACAAAGTAGCAATATAAAAATAATCAGATAATTAATTGAAATGTTGAATTTAAAAATATGGTTAAAAAAATAACTACATTATAGCAAAAACAGGAGCCACACAATATACTACATAGTTCAAGCATGAGTGTACACAACCAAATAAGGTATTAGAAAGCAACTAATACTCTGAGAGAATAACTTCCTTACTTACAATCGATCTGTTATTAAATGACATAATAAACATGTAATACCTATAAATGACAGATGGACTGTTTGAATAAATAAAATTTTTCATCCAGTATATTTGAAAATGGATTAGGATAGAAAAATAAATATATTAAAAGATTTACTTACCTATCTTTTAAATCGTTCGCCATTAGCTTGCTAGTTTCTTCATGCTCGTTTGCAGTGGGAGGCTGGTAGGCAATCTCTGATACTGGACCATACTGTGTCGCCACCAACAAATCCGTTGAGGGATTCATAGTATGAATCTAAACGTAGCACATACATCACGCACCAAAATCATAAAAATGAATGGATAATAATAATCCAACAAAATATAAAAGGAAATAGGATAAAATAAATTTAAAATAAAATAAGAGGAAAAGCCTTAACTAAATAAAAATTGTGGGGAAAATAAAGAAAAATGAACTGAGAAGGACATATGGTTTAAAAACAAAAATAAAGAAAACTGCGTGATGCTGTGCAACATTCCTTAAGTGCTAATGCTACTATATATTAATTCATAATTTACTAGCCATGAATTCAGTATTCATGTTAATAAACTAGTAAGTTATAATATACTTATAAATATTTAAAATTAATAACTGATAGTATTATCATATATTAGAAAGATATACATCTTAAATACCAATTTTTTTTACAGATTTAATACAAACTGATGTATTAGAATAAAAAATTCTTACCTGACCATTTCCAGCTTGATTGTCCAATTGCATAGCAAGCCGTTCTTCTTTATCTGGGAAACACGGGCACTCATTTCTCCTTCTGACAAGTTTAACATAATATACACCAAGCATTAATACACCTAAAATAACCAATAGTGCTCCAATAATTGTAATTACGAGTTCACTGGTGGATGTATCCCTTTGTTTTGTATCACCATTTTTATCTACCAGTTGCGTTTGAACATTATCTGAAAATTCTATGGTGCCTTCAATGATCATAATGACTCCAGCCCCAAGTGAGAACATTCCAAGTGCAAGCAGAAACCACTGCATACACCTGGGGCTTCTAAAACTACTTGATACTGTTTGAGAAAGATAACTCCCAGGTCTTGACCATTCATTTTGCTGCTCATAACTGACAGTGGTAGGCTGATAAACTGGTCCACTTGTTGGCATCTTGTATCCAAAGATAGGAGATTATGTGTTTCTATAAATCCAAGTAGAGTACTGAAAAACAATCAAAGAAAAGAATAGTTTAATGATACCACTTACACTTTTGACAAGTATAATCATCTTGGAAAACGAAGCTGAATGTAAACAATGATCAATAGCATACTAATAAGAAATAAACATGCAGATGTTTTATTCAAACACAACTCTAACAGCTAGCGATACAACAACACAACATAATAAAATTACTTTTAGTTAATATTTACATTTAATAACCAAGAAAATCACGGCCACTCAAACCAGACAGGACCAATAAATAAACTGTAATCAGAATTTCAGACTGTGGAGTTACTACCACCACTGCCTCTTGAATTTTACTTCTAGTTTTTTATTCCGTCACAGAAAATTTATGAATGTAAAAATTGTAATTTAAACATATAAAAAAATTATAGGTATAGAAAATACTTCTATTTTACTATTGGTTATCGCTTAAAGCAAACGGGTAAGATTATCAGAACAAATAATGCCAATGCTTGTGAAACAGCTTGCTTTCTTTTGGTCAATCTATTGGCGCTGGTGGGTTGCGCACAACCGGGAAATTTACGTCCTTCTATGCGCAATTATACACATTACCCCACAAAAGCACTAGGATTACGAATTACAGAAATGTAATTTTTCGTTCGTATGTTTTCGTTTATTCTATGATAACTTTAATACCTTTGATTGACGTATCACTATCTTTAACAGTATAATCAAATAATTTGGTGAATTAATTTTTCGCAAATAAAAATTAATTCGTAACAATAAAAAACATGTTGCGAATTGAGAAATATCGGTAGTACTCGGTGAAAATTTTAGTTCTGTTTGCCTTTCAAAAGTGGACGATGCTAATTTCATTAATTAGCAGTAATTTTTCTGAAGGAAAGAGGTAAGGGGACATCATGAGTTCTTTTATTATGTTTATGGAAAAAAAATTAAATTAGAATGAATAGTTTAAAAAAATGTAGTTAACAGTTCAGTAGTTTTAAAATTTAAATAAATTCAATTTCTTGAAAGCTTTTGTGTAGTATTTTGTTGTAATGCATCAGATGTGGTGCTAAATTTTAAGTAGTGCTAAAATTTTTAATTAAATTAATTTACTCAAAGAGTGTTTGGAATGGACCCCAGGGTTACTTAACGCTTAGCAGGTTATTTTATGAAAAACCTCGTATGCCTTCTTTCATTTTTGTCTTTTAATCATATCATTGAGCTTCAAGTTAAAAACTAAACACTGCATATGAAATTTATTCTTAATCCTTAATTAATCAAAATATGAAATAGAGCTTTCAGTTGCTAGGTTATGATGTAATGCCTTTTGCCACCGTAATTGTTTATGAAAAGTAAAAATGATTTTATATGAATGAAACATCAATAAATGTATTGTCAAGAACAAAATGGTGTTGAGCCTGTACATAACGAATATTTTAAGCTGTTATTGTTAATTTGCATAACGGAAATGCGGTTTGTTTATTTATAGTTGAACAGCATTTTAAATGTAAAGGAATAAAGTTTTTGCAAATTCTATGTAATCATTAATGAATGTTTCTTATAAAAAAATAAAATTAATCAGATAAATAGTTTGCGTGTGTGTCATGCATGATATGAGGGTTGTACTAAATCATTATGAAGTGAGAAAAGCCATTTATATTATGAAATATAATTTCAATCAATACAAATTCTATTATTTTCAATTTTATTACTTAATATTATTTCAATTGTATGCTCACAGTCGGTTTGTTTTGGATAGTTGAATTAAAAAAAAAAAAAAAAAAATGAACACGCAATTAAAGGAAAACAGCATATTTCTTCTTCATTTCTATTTCTTTACACTACTTAATTATTGATGGATTTTATTGTCCACGTTTAATAGTTTTCTTCTTGCATAATAGAGTAATTAGTTTATTACACATCATATTTCTTCTTTTTTTTTTTTTTTTTAATGATCCTTAATTGCATAACTTTATTTGTGTCTAAGAACAACCATTCGAAACTTTGAAATTTTTCATTTCACTATTTTGTTTTGTTGAATTTTCCCCATGGGTAAATCTCCAATTCTTAGCATTTATCCTGAAATGCCCATATGTATCTATCTACACCTGTATTTATTTTTCTGATTGTTAAAAAAAAAAGGCTGACAATTTATAAGCTGTGTGGTTTTGAATGTTAACAGTGAATAAAATTAAAATAAATTTTATTAATTATGTGATAAGAACTATTATAGACGAAGTCCATACATAACATTCAAAGAATTATTGTTGATATTGCTTTTCTAATAGGAAGGTTACTGAGTCTCAGGTGGTTGTAATCGTTACTGAAGACAAACTGTATCTTTTACAGATTTAAAAACATTTATTCTCATTGATAGAAAATTTATGCTCATCAGATTAATAAAATTAATTGAGTTTATAGATTAAGGTGTTGATTCCAATTACATTTTGTAAAGGAGTTCAGAATATTTTTGTAAATTGAATACATAAAATTGCCTCTTCGATATATGTATGGTCGTTCTCTCTTTGGCACCGTTAAGAATTTTATGATACAAATTTAAATATAACATAAGAAATTTATTAGCTATTTGTAAAATAACTTTTAAAAACTCAATGCTGTCCCTGCATCATTTGTATTCCCAATTTGTTTAGAAAAAAACAATCAAGTGTAATTTTTGATCCTTACTAAGTTGTTGGTCCAAAACATTAGTGAAAGTGGATTAACTTGAATTATATTCTGTAATACCTATTAGAAATTGTAACGCAATGGAGAAACAAAAAGTTATCCATATATTCAAATAAATTATGTTATCAACCGCCATCTATATACTATTACGTTGATTACTAACCTATTTTAAAATTAAGTTGTAAAAATATGTATACATTTATATATACTGTGTTAAGACACTAAATACATGTATATGTCATTTTCGGTTAACTTCTATAACTCACGAAGTAGTGATTTAGAAGAATTATGCACAACTCATTTACCGCTCGTGTCACGTTCATTGACGAGGTTTACGTAAATAGATCCTCGCTATATTTAGCTATTTGATCACCCTCCCAGATTAAGCTTATGCACGGTCTTTCAGATTGTTCATGAAAAAAAGGAATCAACTTCCTATGTACTTGGAAATACTTAAATGTTACCAGGTTTATTGCAACTAAAAAATTGTAGCCTTGGTTTTTTTTTCACTAAATTTTAAATGCTTATTAGTTTAGAAAATATGACTGTGTTTCGGTAGTCAGTCGTAATTATGAAAAATAAATTAGCTTTTTGTGAACTAATTGTATACGTAATTATTTGAATGTAGTGAAATGAATTATTCCATTAAATTCCATTATTATTGTGAGAAATAGCACGATCTCAGCAAAAAAATAATATTACATACTGAAATTCTTTCAATATGTTCTAAACAAATAACCCGCAATGTTTCAAGTGGAAACCTTGGATAAAAGTAATTGCCTTCCCAGTTCTTCAATAATACACCCTAATAATTCCGACAAGGATTTCTTTTCGTATTAAAAAAGTTCGAACGAACTTAATCAATGCTATGATATAATTTTAGGAGCTTTAACAAAGATTAATTTTTACAAGGGTTTGAAGACCTTTTTTGTGTAAGGAATAATTTTCTCTATGACCGAAAGAAAAAAAGTGATATTTTTATTTTTTTTTTTTTACCAAGCCAAGCTCTATTAATTTAATAATAATAGAACTGAAATTTTTATTTTCACTGCTGAATGCAAAGAATCAATTTGACATTCGTTAACTTATCCATAATGTTTAGTATAAGTTACTTCCTCTGGGTTGTATATCCAAATCTGTGTCACCAGCCAAAAACTTTTCAAACCATCGGTGAATAGTCCATTGTCACAACACCCTTCACCGAGCGCATTGGTAATGTTTCTTGCAGCTTGAAGAGCTGCTGATGTTCAAAGTTTAAATTCAATCGCATGTGACTCCGCTAGATATAATCATGAAACCTCTAAACTCGATTCGAACCGGCGCTAAGTACATGAAATGTTCAGAGCAAGCAGACTTGAATTGCCGCATGGATATAATTTTGTTACCCGTGTTCCTTGGATTAATTTATCGAATAGGAGCATATCCTATCTGAAACAACTAGAGAACTAGCTGAAACGAGAGATCTGAGAAATAGTTGAAAACATTTTTTCACGTCTCATGATGTAGATTTTGTCGAGTATCTGTGGTGGGAACTATTATGCCAACGATATATGTAGAACGATGTATGCCAAACCGTATTGTAAAATTTTCTGCAAGTTAAACCCGTTATGACAGTGGGCTAAGTTTGCTTGTATGCTAAGTTTACCATAAAAACTTAAATTGACGCTTTCCCGTGCGTTTATATACGTACTATACGGGTGAAAATATTTTTATTTGCATATTTCTTGCCTTCCGGTTTTCGATATAAGAAAATGGTCCAGGGGATCAAAAAATTATTGCCATTTTATGGCTTGAAAATTCAATATTTTAGCGTTACTATAGAGAATTAATCCTTTGAGACAGCATAATAAAATATATTACAAATTAAAAAACATACAAATATTACTGTCACAAAGTTATTAGCAAACTTGCTGGCATTTAGGATATAAATAAGAATGAATGCATTAAGTTTGAAAGTGGTTGTAGCTTGTTCCAAAACTTGTAAGCTCATTGAAAACGTCCATTTTAACCAAAATTTGTTAAAAAAAGAGGGTAGTCTTGCACGAATCTCACGAATATTAGTGCTGATTCAAGCTGATATTTGAAGTGAGAATGTGGGAGTTCTAACACAAAAGAAATTCGCAGTGCCTAGTTTTTCATCTCCCTTAGTTATGTGTGTATATATTTATATATTACAAGCTTTGTTGTCGACTTACTCATTTATGATTAATTATTATTCATTATTCAGGTATTTAAGTAAATTGTTTATTGTAACATGTTCTTTATTTCAAAACATTTATTTGAATATTAGATCCTACATCTGAAAAAGTATAGGATCCTATTCAGCACTGGAAAAAATATTTTGGTCCAATTAAACCACTATCAGTCGTTTATCATGGCCAGAACTGAACCTACCGTGCGCCTCCCTCCCTTTCCGGACACAGAGACCGAAGCTCAACCAAAACAAATATTTAAATGTACAATCACTAACAAAATTTATAAATAAAATCTAAAAACAATCGGTGTAAGTATATGTATACAAAAGAACTATAAGTAAAAAAGTTTAATGAGTCAACAAATTTAAGCTATATCAATAAAAATCAATTATTTTTACAAACAATTAGAACTATAATATACCAATTATTTTTCTAAACAAATTAAAAGTATTATTATGTATTTTTGTATGTTATAATGATTTAAAAATATTTTGGCAAACATGAATCAATTTTGGTATATCGTTCCCAAGCATTTATTGTATTTTTTGTTTTTCCAATATGCATCATTTCCAGAGTCAATCTTTTATGCTTATTACTTTCTCTGTCGAGAATTTTCACTTCTCTTACATACTTATGATTACTTCTGATAGTATTAGCTAGTATCTTTTTTGTTGTCGAGGCTATATTTATGGGTATATATTCTTCTGTGGAGATATTGGGGCGTCTAATACCTGAATAATTAGTAGTAGTTAGTTATATATAAACATACATATTTTTGGTTTTAATTTGAAACTCATTAACTCAGTTAATTTTACTTGGAAGATATGGGGAATAATAAAATGTTTTTTATAAATAATGTTGTTTACCAATCAAGGAAAGTAGATTAAACTTCATGGATATCCTGTCTATACCTCCAGAGACCTTCACAACCAACAGACGTGAATCGGAAGAAATTAAAAACATTCTGACTATATAGGAAGGCTTTTAATAACAAGGTGACTCGAACCCAAGGCGAGGACTAACGTAGTTTTTATCTAATCATTATATAGTCATTCCCGAGCAGCACTAACTTTCTACTCACAATTATTATATTATCATATTTTTTTTATTGTATTGCCTCATCTTAAGAAAAATAAAATCAAAATTACCTCCGCTGGTGTTTCCCAGATAGCGTTTTCCTATTAGGGCGGTTCAGGAAGATCTTACTCACAAGGCGTGTCTGCTACGCTGAAATAATTACAGGAATGTATTCTCCTTGAAATTTGTTGACGCATGCTTCCACTAACCTCGATAATGTCGTTGCTTTATAGTTTCGTCATAATTTGATTCAAATATTTATTTAGTCCTTAATAATTTGTACTCTCTAATTATCATAAGAATGACGTCATTGTATTTGAGAGAAACTTATGTTCCATCTTTCAGTCCCAAATTTTTTTCCATAACATTGAAGCTTAAATCATGCCAAAAAGGAAATGCATTATACACTGAAAGCTATTTTCATGTAGTTTAAGTTTTTTTCCTGTAATTATTTCCATTATATATAATCTTTACATTTTCTTGAGTCCGACGTTTGGGCTAATTAGGACAATCTTAACACAATTTTAGAACCACATCAGTTTTAAAAAACTTTATGCAGGCTATTCTGCTCTGGTCATTAATTTCTGCCCACAATTACCCTATTTCGTCAATGCTTCTTAGCCTTTCTTGTCTTCTACTGACAAAAAAAAATACATTTGACACTCTATTTGCCTCAAATCAGAATATAAGGATTCCACCGTTTACCCACTTTTATCAAAATAATCCTGCCGCAAAAAAAATTGCAAATCACTGCTCTACATTATGCATATATACATAAAACTACTGGACGACTCTGATTAAAACCCCAAAATTTAGTCAATAATTTAAGAGCCATGAGGAACTTAATTGTATTTAATTATATTCCTATTATGAAGGGTGGATTTCAATTCTTCAACTTCTTAAAACTAATTCAATTTGAAGTTTTAGAAAATATATGCAAGACAATATATTGAAAGTAGTATTTAAAAATTCAAGCAAAATTCTCTTTTTAACTTCCCTTCACATGTTATTCCGTTCAGCTTTTCAATTATGTACTTACATAAGAATATACTATTAACCAGAAAAGTAACAATAAATATGTCAATGTAGAAATTTTTTTAAAAGTTTGATTAAAAATGTATTGGTATATTCATATTGATCATACCAATTGATTTTTTTTTTCAAATGTTATTTAAAATAATATACATTGGTAATAAAATATAATAATAAATGATTTTTTATTATCAAAGATAAAAACAATAACACTGAACGTTCTCTTTTACAAGCTTATTCTAGAGAGGCCTTTCCATATTTATCCAAAACCTATGGTTAATATTATTCCACGAATTACCATTACCGTTAATATTAACATAATAATGCTTAATATTACCTCAAGAATCACATGTGATTAATTGTTTTTTTAAGGTTAAATTTATTCACGTATTTTCCTGACCCATGAAAATTATTTATTGTCAATCCATCACCTTCCTGTCTCTCTTTCACCTGTCATGGGCGAAATCCTTGAGAAAATCATCTTAAAACACCTTTACTCCATCTTAGATTCCAACCACATAATCCCAAAGCAGCTGTTTGGATTCCGAACCTGCCATTCCTCTATCCAGCAATGTCATCGTGTGGTTGATGTCTCGTCTGCATTGGAGCGTGGAATGTACTGCTCGGTTTTTCTTGACGTAACTTTTGAACTGATCGAGTCTGGCACTCGGGGCTGCTATTAAACATTATCAAAATTCCAGCCTCATACATACTTCCTCATTATCCGTTCTTATCTCTCTAATAGACTATTTAAAATAAATCACAAAGTCAAAAGATGCAATTTTACTAAAATTCGGTCTCTAGTTATCATCCAAATATTTTGTAAGTTTCGAGTGTATTTTCAATTCAATTTCGATTACTTATGTTTTATATCCAAGAAAACTCTCAAGTCTTGAAAACACTTAAATTTTGTAATTAAAAGTTAAAATTTTATGCTTTTCTTTCTTTCTATAGAAATTTTGATCAATGCATTCCTTACCTTTAGGATATGTCCATCCCCTTCATTTTTTTTTCAATCATACATAGTTAACATTTATTTGTTCACCTGATAAAAGAATAGTTCAGTTATTTACTTACTCTCGATTACAATAACTAGCTTGAATATGAAGACAGGAAAAGAAAAATTACCGTAGAGTATGAAAAATAGTTTTCTGGACTATAAGTGCCCCAAATACAGAATATTTTATAAATCTCTCTGGCTAGTTCAAGACTTCGGAGGTAAACTGATCTATATTGTCTTAATAAACTTTTTAGTTGAGCTCATTAAATTTAGTTGAAATATTTTAATATCATGTAATAAAATAAATTTTAGCGAGTTAGATATCTTTCCAAATTTTATATATAATTAACAGACCCGCCAATGCTTTGCTGTTGCTAGATTTGGGGTTGTATATAGGTTTAAAAACTTAATATAAATTAACATATTTAGTTAAAATAAAACATCCATTATTATTTTTATTTATACATTGGACTAATAATGATTGAACTAATTGATTATTATAACTATTTATTTTATAACGTTAGGTAACAATATTTCGTTAAACTAAATAATATAGAATAAAAATCGTTAAATAAAGTATCTGGCGTCTATTAGCGTTAAACTGTCATAAAAATAATCGTTCAGAATGTTTATAATGTTTTTTTTATAATAGCTTTCAGGTTATTATAAAAAAACTTCAAAGAGGACCGGCCTAAATTCTGCATTTTAAAAAATATATATAAATGCAATAGGTTATATCTTCGCGAATAATTATTTGAATTTAATGATTTTTTTATTAAAGGAAATTAGGCACTATTCAAATAATATTTATTTAAAAACGTTGAAACGTCATAAGGTTTTATAATTTTTTGTGATCTTAAAATCATTGCATGGAATCAGTAATTTTTTTTTCTTTAGAAAGGGAAAATCGATTGGTATATAATAACCGTGAAAATATGCACACTTCCTTTGCTACGCACGAAAAATATTTAATTTTTTTGACAACTTTTTTTTTTACCGGAAACATCGAGGATTTGACTAGCTTTATATCTTCCTAAGACAACAGGGTACCTTTTGAAAAAATAGCGCGTTAATCGGTCTAGTATTTCAAAAGTTATTGTAGACAATGATTCGAACTATTTTCTTTTATGTTTATAGATATACAGCTTAGTTTTTTTAGTATCCTTTATTAAACAAAGTTTAATCCTTTTTTTTTTAAATTTATTTATTGATATTTACAACTGTACATAAATACATCAAGTAAATTGTTTAATCCTATTAATAAAACATTTGAATTTGTTTTAATTTTGTAAAACAGCAGCAGATTCCTTCATATTATTGAAACCAATGTTTAACTAGAACGTAGTGAAAAGATAAGAGACATAATGTAGTAAAATTGGGGAACGAATGCTTTTCATAGTTTCTGGATGATGAATTCGAAGAAACAGGATATTAATTTACTTGTTCACTAAGCATCTCCGTTTGTTCAACGAATCTAGACAATTGCCTCATTTTTAAAACATTTGTGTTAATTAGGATGAACTTAATCCAAATATTACTTGCAAATGAAGTATCAATGAAAATAAATTGAAGAGCTCTCTGTAATCGATGGTAATTGGTAAAAATTCTCTTTGTAATTTTTTTATATTTAAAGGAATAAATATAGGTTGATCTCTGATCCCGTCAAAATATTGGACTAGAGACTTTTCTCACGGATTTTGCATGTAACGTGTCATAAACATCTTTCCCTGTACTGTCATATTGTTCTGGATGTCTAATCAAGCAACTATAACCTTTGAGAAATTGACATTATTGTATTAACGAGCCCAGTACAATTATGTCGATTTACAAACTTCAAGTAAATTAAGTTTGTAAATCGTCACAATTGGATTTAAAAAATTCCCAATGAGGTGTTGATAGTTGACCGCAGATTGATAATTGGAGAAGTTTGTTGAGGGGGGAGGGGGTGGTGCGGTCAGCAAAGAACAACATAAATAAATAAAACATTATGTTTATTACCCCCCCCCCCCCACCCCGACAAACTTCTCCAATCATTATAAAATTCCGCGTGGTGAGTATTTAGGTTCAAATGGCTCGATTTACAAATATTTAGTAAATGAATTTTTGAGCCTACCAAAAAATAAATTCGATTTCACAAAGCTTACATTTGCTTCATTATACTTCCGAAGCAGCGATTGAGGTTACTAGAAAAGAAAAAAAAAGCTGCTTTAAGATTTCATTTTAATTAAAAATGGTCTCATAATGTCAAGTTTTTCCCCAAACTCAAAACCCAAAGTTGAATTTATTGAGGATTGGTTTCAATAAAAAAAAATCCTAAATTATTGAATTGCTGTAATTTTCAAAATTTTAAATAAACTATTTAAACTAAAAAAATAGAAAATAAAAACCATAGTTTTTCGAGTATAATGAAAACTATATAGTTCTTGGAAGAATATAGCCACTAATTTGAAAGAACGAAATTCTCTACAATACAAAACTAAAACAATTTAAATCGGATCACTTTGAGGAAATTTTAGTGCTTTGGACCCCAGTGTATTTTGTTAACACTCTAGTCCAAGAGCCTTGGAGAAGAAAAAAAGAAGGTATTTCACCCTAATGTTATGTGTGTTATAGATAATTTTTATTTAGTAAACTAAACAAAAATTGCATAAAAAATTCATTTGATAGCACAATTGTAATTTAATACGTGTTTATAATTTTAATTATTTTTTAATCCATATTCAAAACTAAAAAAAAAACACTAAAAAGGAATCACTCAAGATAATGACACTCACCGATACTACTAAAAGACTATTTTCCCTTTTAATCCTATTTACACATTTCAGGGGTTGTTTACAGTGGGAGTTATGTCTTAAAACTAAAAAAAACAATAAACTGTATTCAAAACTAAAAAAACAAAAAAAACAAAAAGGAACAAGATATGACACTCACCGATACTACTAAAAGACTATTTTCCCTTTTAATCCTATTTATACATTTCAGGATTTGTTGACAATAGGAATTATTTCTTAAGTTTAATAATATATGCTCTCTATCAACAATTCTTCGTAAACGTTTAACGAAAAAAATCAATTAGATGTATTTTACAGAATAAAAAAAAAAAAATATCTTGATTACCTACAGAAAACAAAAGTGATATCTCTGGAAAAAAAAAATTGTGCTTTTTTCTGTAAGACAATAATCATTCTTTACCTAGGCTTTACGACGTGTCCAATGAATGTTATTAAAACGCAAATATTGAAATATTCATGGCTTCTGAAATTCATTCTATTAAAAAAAACCTATATTGATCGATCTTTCTTCTTTCGTAAGAAATCAATATAAGAGCTCTAATAGAACTCTATACGTTCAATAATTCTGGATACATAATTTTTCATAAACCAAACTTTTTCTTCATAACTTCGAGAAATCAATATTCTGTGAATTTATTTTGGCAAATCATGAAAACTACTTCTACCTAAGAGATAGGCATCTATACGTCTAATAATTTCTGAGATATAGTTTTTCATAAAGCAAAAGTTTTGTCTGAACTTCTGGTTATCAACATTTCTGAATATATTTTGGCGAACATCATCGTAACTGCTACACCTACGAGAATAAGCATGTAGTACATTCAAGTAACTTCAATTTAAATGTTGTTAGGCAACTAAACATCGTTCTTGGAGTAGTCGTTTCCAAAATAAATTTACAAACAATTTATTTCTTGTTATTAAATGTTGCTCCTTTTTAAAAGTGTATCTTGTGAACTATTGAATGTAATCACCCTTATTAGGTCTCATATTTTAATAAATTAACTCTACTTCATGATTTTTTAATTATTGGGGGAGTTTTAAGGATATCGAGCTCTGAATGAAAAATAATTTTTTTGTAACAGCTGCCATTTTTTAATTCCCCTAACAACGGTTGGCGGAATCATCAACTTTAACTTTTAACTATGTATAGTTATCATTAAATAATGAACTATTACAATGAAATAACCTGATTTTTTTTTCAATGGCGGGTCTTGGACTTCGGTCCAGGTAACCATCGAAACCTGCTACTAAGCTGAAATTATTAATCGCAGTCCTCCTTATACTGTAGATGTGCTGCAAGGCTGGGTTTCGAAACACTTGGACTCTTAAGTGTTTTGGGAAAAAAAAGAAGGAGTTATGTGTGATTAAAACCGTTCTGATATATACCAAAGCGGAAGTTAGGGCACATAATTTAAGTACAAATAAAAAATAGAAGAACAAATTTTCTACATTTATTTTACTTTGAAAATAAACTTAGGAACTTCTTCAATCATATTAATTAATAATTGTTGATATTCGTTTTTTTAATATAAAAATATCTGGCCTTGAATTTTTAACAATACAAATAGTACAAGAGCCCAAGAGGAGAAAAAAGGCAGTTATCTCACCCCAATTTTTGATTACTTTAATGCAAACTATGTATAATTAATAGTAAAAATTGATGAGTCTGCCAAGTATACCTAGGGGGAAAAAATGGCGGCTTTTTCAAAGGGATAAAAAAAACTAATTTTTCATTCGGAGCTCTATATCTTAAAAAGTAGGAACAAAACAAGAAAACCTAAGAGAACGTCATTTAAAGATGAGCAAATTTGTCTAAATATGAGGCCAATAGAGTTATTTACGTTAAATAGTTTTCGAGATACTGCTTTTTAAAAAGCAACATTTGATAAAAATGTTGTATGGGACGTACTGAAAGATCAGTAGTTAGTGAATTTATTTTGAAATATTTATATCTCAAAAACAAATTGACGTACAGATGTCTATTAGCACTCAAATTAAAACTAGTTTAATGAGCTATAAAGTAGTTTATGATGTTTATCTTCGTAGGAGTAATAGTTTACATGAAAGTTGCTATTATAAATTGATTTATAGTTGTTCGGACACATTTTCATTTGCCAAATTCATATTCATATGTGCATATCATAAAAACTACTACCCCTAAGAAGATAAGTGTCATAAACTGCTTTATCGTAAGTTGAATTTCCTTTATTTTGAGTTCTTAGAGACATAAGTACGTCTTATGGTTCTGAACATATATTTTTTCAAATATTAAACATTTTATCCGACCAACTAGAAATTAACATTTTGTGAGTTTATTTTATCAAATTAATATTTGACGTTGAGTCTTTATGATTAAAAACTACTACTCCTACAAAGATAAACATAATTAACATTTTGTAGAAAATTTAACTAGCTTTAATTTGAGCACTAGCAGACATCTGTATGTCCAATGGTTTCTGAAATGAAGTTTTTCATAAATCAAACTTATTGTCCGAACAACTATAAATCAATTTATTTTAGCAAATATCATGAAAACTACTATTCCTACAAAGGTAAAGTTTAAAACCTTTTTTATAGTCCATTAAACTAGCTTTAATTTGAGTGCTAATAGACATCTGTACATCGCATAGTTCCTGAGATATAGATTTCTCAAAATAAATTAACTAACTACTAATCTTTCAGTAGATTTTGAAGAAATTTTGCTTTTTACAAAGCTATATCTCGAGAACTATTGAATTTAAATAGCTCTTTTAGGGCTAATATTTCAGCAAATTTACTCTTCTTTAAATAATGTTCTCTTAGATTTTCTAGTGTTGTTCGGCTCTTGTACTAAAATGGTTGGATGTCCTGGACATGCATTCGGGTATTCCCTCTTACATTACTTATAGTGATCCAAACATCGCAATTGTAATATTGATCTAATCTATTAATATAAACACTATCTCGGTGGAACCAATCTTTGTATTCATGTCATTGTATCAAGTTTTCTTCATAACTTTCTTCACTTATGAACAATTCGGACTCCACCTTCTTGGGAAAGACTTAATATGTTTTATTTTTTTAAAATAATTTTTTAGTTTTTTCACCTTCATTTTTCTTTTTCTGATCAATTTTATTATTTTTTTCTTTGTTTATTGCGAAAATTAAAGATTCTCATTTTTTTTTTTTTTTTTTTTTTTTTTTTTTTTTTTATCTTTTGTTTAATAGTTGAACATTTACAGTGTTTACAATGTATTTTTGTAACCGGCTTTTGACGTTTCTAGACGCTTACCAAAATGCTATTCTTTGTTAATGGTATTTTACATTGGAAACACTTAAGTGTTTAATAATTGAACCTATTAAATTTTTTATTACTGAACACTTGTTTTTTATCGATATTGCAGTGTTACTTAATCCAAAAATAATAATAATTCCCGAGAGTACCTGACATTAACGAGTCGGCCGCTATCAACCATGTTCATACCAACAGCTCTTAAAGTGTATACAGAATTAAATAAAGAGGATAAAATATAATAAATTTCCTACAAATTAAAACAATAAACAGATAAGAAAGTTTGATAATGGTATATAAAATGAATAATTTTAATGGGAATAAAATCCACAATACCGTGCTATCCACATAACAAATAATGATAACTAATATGTGTTCAAAATTGCTTGAACTTGATCTTAATAAAAAATAAAAGAAAAATTTAGTTTGAGGTATGAAAGATCATTTACCTTTTTATGATCTAATAAATTAATTTATGATGAATTTAGTTGTCGACGTGGATTCTTCTATGTTGTGTTGTTATTGAACAGCTTAGAAGATTTACTGTCCTGATTGCACAGTTGTTAGTAGAAACGTTGTGTATTGATTTTTTTTCCTTTCTGATAAAAGGAGTTTACCTTACCTTGGTGTTAAATAATCATCCTGGCTCACTCAACGTGTGGATGACTCAAGCGACCTTGAAAATTCATTATCATTATTGATTAGTCAACTGTTTAAATATTTAACTATCTCTGCTTTTGTCTTTGAGAAATAAAAAACATTGTTTGGTAAATTCGATTGTTGTTTAAGAAATTGTTATTTTCCGATCAACAAATCACAGACTAGATGTAAGTGATCTCTGAAAGTCTGACAGTAAATCAGAAACAGGATGATAATATTTTTTAATAATAGGAAGGTACGCTTATGGTTAATCTTAAAGCCATTTTCAAAGATTGTTCTGGTATTAACGGTGACAACCGTTTCATTATTGAAATGGAGAATATTTTAATGTTTTTACGTATTGCAATACTCCACTACCATTTATTTGTTGTATGTATAATTTTAACACTTCAAATTAAAATTTAAAACTATTTGAAACTCTAGGGAAGAAACCAGGAGCGATTATGAAGTTATCAGTCTCGGTCGAGTTCCTTGAAGAGATAGATAAGTTGTTTTTGTGTTTTCTTAAAACCCGTGAATCATTGATAATTGTTTTAGAATAGCCCAAACTAATCGTTTTATTAATTCTCTCACTGATGGTTATTTGAATGAAAATAAAAACTATTATTCTCTTTAAAAAATGTATAAAATACGGTAATAATAAAAACCAAAAACTTGTGGTCTATTGGCACAAGGTATTACAATTTTAGGATTAAAAAACAAATCTATTTTCAGGTATTCGTATCTATAGTATCATTCATAATTTTATACAACAAATAAAAATTCCTTGTTGTTTACCGATAATTTAATAATTCTTATTTAATAAACTAAATAAAATTATTTTTATAAATAATTCAGTTGATAGCACAATTGAAATTTTATACATTTTTTAAATATTTGTTTTTATAAATTCTTATACAAAGTTTACCATCAGGCTATAATTGATCCATAGGACATATTAAGATGGGTAGGGGAATGGCTCAGCAGACTGTTCTAGTAACTCCAGTGATTGCTCCAAGTCTGTGTTCGAATCTGGTTGTGGCAGAGAATTATTTATTCTGTTAACGTAGCCGGGAGTGAACAGTGTGTGTTCTGGGAGCCCTCTGGGGTTCACCCAGCCAAATAAAATGGAGTTGATTAATCTTAAACATGAACAAACTAACTCCTTGTACAATCGTTGTTCAAGAAACTATTTCTTTCCCAAATTACCGAAACTCTGAGTTGTAGCGGTACAGATTTTCATCAACTTTTGATGTTTGATGGTGATTTGAATTTCCTTTTTTTCTTTTTAATATTTTTAGTTTTAAACAGTTGGTAAATTTTTAAAAATATTCAACACAATAAAATGAAAGAGTGACTAAAAAAAAGAAAATTAACTAATTGTACATAAATAAAATATGAAATGTAGGAATGAATAATTATTACACTTGGTTAAATAATAAAATATGTACAATGAACAAGTTTTGTTTTCGTTGTTTTATGTTTGGAACATTTGTGGGTGTATCTTTTTTCTTAATGTTTTGTTGTAGTCTCTTATTTTATTTATTTATTTATTTTTTTTTTATGAAAGAGCTTTGGGAATTGTAAAAGAAAACGTTGTGTGTCAGCAAGTATTTGTAATGGTTAACTAGTTGTAAGTGAAATGACATACCTGAAATTCTAATGTATCGTAGACAGAGTTGTTTACTATATTCATATATATGTTTTTCTGTAGTGAGAGTCACATGTATAGCTCCAGAAAGGAGCTTAATACGTTATTATTGGGTATATTATTAGTTTGTATTTCGGTCGTCTTTCTGATTATTTGTAGTTGTATTTTTAAAAAGTTAATGATTTGTCCACCCCATGGGATTGTATTATCATTTATAAATATGTTTAAAATTATGGTCCGTCTCCTTTTACTGGTTATAATATATTGCGCTTTTGTCTCCATTGCGTTTTTTAAGAAGGGTCTGTCACCTGTTTACTATTGTATCTATTCTATATAACGATGCATAAATGAATTGGTCATCTACAGATGGGTTTGAAGGAAGGTCTGAAATATATATGTTAAATAGGATAGGGGAAAGGCAGGAGCCTTGCGGAAGGCCTGCTGAGTGGATTGAAGAGTTAGTGTTGTTTATTGCGATGTATAAACATCTATTGCTGAGCTAGCATTGACGAAGACAAATGATATATTTTAATACATATAATATTCAACAAATTGATGGTACGGTTATTATTATTTTTTATTGAAAAAATTCTTTTTAATTTAAACCATTACACGAGATACATTTTGTTAATTTAAATATGAGCAAGATAAAATCATTGTAAAGTTGGCCATATACAGTTAAACCTAACACACTCACCCACATAGGCTTTTAAGTATACCTTAATCCTTGAAAATGTTCTAAAAGTGGCTACAACCACACAAGCATGCTTGAACTCATATCCACCTATGTTACAAATTTATTATTTATTGCAATGAATTAAATAAAAATATTATTATAAATAAATTATATTACCTGTTATGAATAATATCTAAACACAGAGATGGGGTATTAGATCTCGAAATAAGGGAAAATAGATAATGAATATAGTCTTAAAATAAGATAAGACTCATACCCATTGTGTAAAATGACAGGATTAAAGACTTTTATTATTGTTCGACAACACCTTTATATTTATTATTAAGATAAAATTTATTATCATTGGCAAAAAAATATTGCCTTCTCACCTCCTCCCACTGTACTCAAACTTAGGGGTGTTTGAATTAACGAGTGTGGATTTTTTGCTTCAATAGGATAGTAAAAAAAAAGAAATATGACCGGTGTATTTCACTACAGGCCTAAGTATTGTTGCGACGAAGGACGGAACAGCGTGAGGTCAGTTTGCCGTTCTAGTGACATTTCAAGACCTTTCAGGGCTTTGCCCTAATCGCTAGAGTTAGATGTCTCTACAACAATATAATAGAATTAATTAAAAACCTACGGCAAATCCGTCTATTATTAATAATTTTCTAAAAAGTCAAGATTGTCTCTTCTTGACATTTAGTGGGAAATATTAATATATAAAATATTTATAGATATGTTTATATAAACATAAATTATTTACGATGATCTTAACTTGTTTTCAAAGTTAAAGACATTATTTAAAATAATTATTCAGTGTTCGTTGTTTTATAGAAAATCCTAGCTTCACAGTATTTTTTGCGGTTTCAAAACATAGAAGATTACTATGAGGTGGCAAAATAAATTCAGAACACTATTTTTGTTTTGTTAGTGTCCTAGCTGGCAATACATTTAATGTTAACCTTCTATGTAGTCCTGAAAATGTTTTAAGTTAAAATTAAAATCCTTACCGCTACAACCCATAAAGGATCAGGGCTCAGTACACAGTAAGGAAGTACTGTTACTGGACCAACGGTTGTGCAAGGAGGTGATTTGGTCAGAATCACGCTCGACTGCCAGATTTTTTACCCTATTAAGGGTACCCAGTTTATTAGGCTGGGTGGACTCCAGGAGTGCTCTAGAAACCACAGGGTTGACTCACGGCTACAGGGTAACAAAACAACTTCTGCCCAGCCGGATTCGAACCCAGGTCCTTGCAGTTAGTAGCATCGTGCAAGTAAAGCATAAAATAGTTAAAATAATTATCTACCGGGGATCAGTCAGCGTCAAAATATGATTAAAGACAAAATATATTTTTTTTTATTTTACATTGCCAATCATCCTTGAAGATTGTTTTATATGGTCTTTTTTTCTTTACCACTAAGTACGGCAAGGGGAGGGGTACGGACGTTGGAACACCGATTTTAATGAAACCTTTCGTGGCTTTACGAGGTTGAAAAATAGTTGATACATATTCAAGGGTCCTTGCCAGTACGCTCTTGGATACATCGAATATGTATTATATATATATAATTTTATAAATTTTGACGGAAAAATGACTGAAGTAAACGCTTCCGCATTTTTATATTTTTGTAAGTAGGAAGCTGGAAGCTCAAGAAATATCTACTTAAACAGGTGATTTAGACAGTGTATGAAAATCTAAATCTTGTTCGAAATAAAATTATCGGCATAACGTTTCGGCTTTCACGTTTTATTACAACGTTCAGTTCAGAGTAACATGCCGCCTAGTTATTTTGCTGTGCTAGGATCGTTGAGCGTGGTGAATATGCAATGAGCAATTACTCGTTACCTCAAGACTCTTGGGATTTTATTACCCTAAATGGAATAGTAATGGCTTGAAGCAGACGATGGCCTTGGGAATGGTAATGTCTTAATATTTCATTTAGCTATTAAGCACGTAACTAAACGAGAAAAAATGTACAAATGTATAGCACATGGTGATTCTCGGATCTTATCGAAAAGGAGTCAGGGGCATGAAATCTCATAGAAAGTACATCTGCAAATAATTTGTTAAAATATATTTATTTATTACTTCTATATCTATTATTACTTTTATATTATGTGTATATTTGTTATTTTTATATTTATTAACCTTCTTTCTTAATAATCAGATCTTTTTATAGTTATTACTTTTAGCCTAATGTATTTATTTTTGTATGCCTGTATATAGAATGCTATTTTTAATTTTAATTGAATGTAATTGTGGACGTTCATGTTGGGTTTTTCTGTATATATATATAAATATATATATATATACTATATTTAAAATGTTTATTATTTTTTATACTGTTGACTACTGTCCCGTTTTATTTATTAAATAAATCTAATGGTATCCTTATTATGTCTCAACATTCTTTATTCTATCATTAGACCAACGATTCGGCCATCCTCAAGGGACAATCTTAAGTATAAATTCACACCTCACATCGAATTAAAAAAAAATGTTTTTCAAGCTATCTTGCCCAGGTCATCAAATTCAAGTCAAAAACACCCTATTTTTTTAGAACTCCATTGATTTTTAATCCAAAATTTGTTTTAAAAATTAATGAAGTTCTAAAAAAATAGGGTGATTTTGACTTGAATTTGATGGCCTGGGTAAAATAGCCTGTAAAACATTTTTTTTTTTTTAAATTTGATGTGAGGTGTGAATTTATACTTAAGATTGTCCTTGTGGATGGCCGAATTGGCCGAAACGTTGGACTAATGATATAATGAAGAATGTTGAGACTTAATAAGGATACCATTTCATTTATTTAATAAATAAATACCAGTCTCAAGAACTTGAGTAAATTATATAAAATCCTGTTTTATGTTTGATGAAGAAAAAAAAAGTCAAGATAGAGAAAGAGAGAAAATTGTAAAATTAAAAATAATGGAAAACATATACAGATATATAAAGAATGATAAACACCAGGAAAAAAAATGAAAATATGTAAGGGAAAAGGAACCATAAAGAATTATAAAAATCATGTATAATTTTAGCATATAATTCAAAAATGTTTATAGTATGACTATTTGTATTAATAGGTCCCAAAACAAATTTTTTTACTAATGTTAAGTATGCTGTCTTTGAGGGAACCAAATGCAGTTGGGCAGCACATTTTTAAGGAAGTGTTTTTCTCTCTTCTAGTTTCTACCATAGTTAATATGTTCGAAAAGATCTTTTTTTTATCTTTTCCCTCTATAAGTTCTAAACGGTATATCTTAATTAACGTGGAAAATGTTTTAATAAAACAACTTATAGAACATTAAAGTATGTGGCCAATGAGTATCATAAAGTATTAGTTTGGTCAAGTGGCAACGCATAATTTAATGTTCTTAAATGTTTTCATTATATTTTTCACTAATGTTATATTCACCGTTGTGGACTTACGAAATTAATTAATTATTTATTAAATTAATTATCTAAAAGGTTAATGACATTTTTGAAATTAATTTTACAGAATTCATTGTTTTATGGAAAATCCTAGCATTACTTTATCATATTAATTAACTTCCTTATTACCGTTTTAGTACCGACTGAAATGTTTTTCCATGTTGTTTGGATTTATATGTAGTAATATACTTCAGTTTTGGTAAAATGTGAAAATAAATTATTTTTTTTGGTTAAGTTTTGCGAAATATTTCCAAATTGTTAAGTTACTCATTCGACGCATAATTTGATGCTGTTTAATTTTCTTATGCCATAACTGTTTCGCTAGGATAACTGTTTAGGAGCTAAAGGCGAAAAACAAATTACTTGCTTTGTTATTTTACTGAATTAACAACCTAATTAATTATAGTTTAAGAATCACCAGAAATACGCTTCCAACTAATTTTTATAATAAAAATATTATAATATTCAAAATTATATTTCTCTATGAAATGAATTTCATGTACCTGGTTCCTCTACTGTTAAGATAATATTGTCTTTTCTTTTTATATGGACGTCATTATCCACCTCTCATAACTTACTTTCCTCAACTCTTATCTCCAATCATTATCAGTTTCGGATTCAATGAAAAACAAATCATAATATAATTAATTGGGAATAAAGAAAGTTAAAAAAAGTTACAAATATATAAATGATTAAATAGTAGTTTTATAGTATAAATAATTTGTTTTATTATAAACTTTATAAAATTGTCTTGTTCTGTTTAGTAATATTTTAGACTATTGCATATATTGTTTTAATTTATGTCGGGGCTGTTGTTAGCATAAATTACCAGATGTTAATAAATGCCATAAACTGAGAGTAAACCAATTATCAAACCATTTAATAACAGTTATATAGTCTAGGGGTTGTTTTATTTGATTGCAGTGCTCCTTAGAGTTCTGTAAGCGTATACCAGAGTTGCCAGGGCAATAATCTTTAATTTTCATTAAGATATTCCAATTTCGAAGTAGAATATATTTTTATAACGTAGCGACAGCAATATCCCTATGTTTTGCCTGCATCTATTTTTCATAAAGTTTTTTTCTGGTTATGTTTCATTTGTTTACAGTGGTACTAGGTTGTCCACGCCCTTCCTTTCTCCTCTAAAAAGATAAATAAAAAAAAAAAAATTCCAGTGTATTTGATTGTAAATTCGAATTATTTTCTTTTAAGAGATCGATTTCTAAATATATTATTTCAACCTTCAAAATAAAACCTTCCTCGATATTACTACTGTCTTTTTATTAAATGTTTTATGATTTTATTCTTATGGGTTATTCCCTAAATTTCTGAAATTTTCATTAGTCATTGTTTCCTTAATTTTCGAAATGTTTATTAGCCATTATTGCCTTAATTTCCGAACTGAAATGTTTAATAACTATTGAAAACTGGGAACTTGTGGTACAATTTGATTAAATTTTTAGGGTAAAATGTTGAGTGATTGAGAAACAGTCTGTTTCTACTGTCTGTTTGTTATCCCGTAAAATTGAATTGAGGTTTGCTGGTAATTAATTAAGAGATTTGAGGGAGTCTTACTTGCAAGGTTTGATATGAAAGATTGTCTATTATTTTCCCCAAACTGACCCTGCATCGACAGCTGCATGATGAACCATTCGTCCTGTGACTAGAAATGTGAGCCTACAGAAACTACATTGAATTTTTTTTTTGTAATTTGTAGAAAACAGAAGATCAGAATAGAAAACATTTCCTTTGTTGAGGGTACTTTGAAACTGCCCCGTTTTCTTCAACTTATTTCTATGAGTCTGTATTTGTAATTAACGCTTACAAAAAATAAGTTAGATTTAAGGATAAAATTAACTAAACTTTCCTAAACATAAAGAAAATAATAAAAAAAATTCATCTAAACACTGTCACTCATCCCATTAAAGAATTATTTTCTTTAATTTTTTACTTTTGAGTTTTACTGAAAAAACATATTAATAAATCTTAAATTATAAATTAATTCTAAAAATGTAAGATTAAGTTTAAATACACAATTAAAAATTGTTTGACGTATTTTAACTGATATAGTTAAACTTGCCAAAATGTGCCATAGACATTTCGTGTTTCGAAATGGAGCATTTCATTTGTACGGTGTTTTCTTCCATTCACGAGAATCTAAACTGCTTTTAAGATAATTTTTAGCCCTACAAAGATGCTGCGAAGTTTTTCAGTGTGACGAGATTTCCGAGGAATAATTTTAGAACGAAATATTTATGAGAACCGTTGATGATGATTTTATTCAACATTTTTTTAACCACCTGCAATATCAGGAGTTTTGTAAAAGAAAAAAATTTATAAGATTTTTTTTTAAATGATCAATCTCGGATCAAATTCCTTTAATTTCTTCCTAATAATTTTCAGTTCTATTTTTTTTTTTATTTATTTATTATTATTATTTTTTTTTTTTTTAAACTTTCTGCTATAATTTCTATAAATATTCTGTATCGTTGGTTTTTGCCTGGGTAGATCTGAGTAAGTGCTAAGGCATCTTATGCGTTTTCATCTTTTCTATTTTAGGAATAAGCTTCAAGCTGCTTTCTCTCAAATGTGTGTCATTTATCTTATTTTCAACTTAGCTTGTATTTTGAGGAATACCGATTCTGAAAGCAGTGAGGAATAACGCATAAAAGAATTATTTATATTACTGCAAATAAAACTTTGTTAATTTGTTTTTTACATTATTATTTTGACTTAAGTGTTCCTCCTAGGAACATCTACTTTCTTCTAGAAGGAGGAGTGGTTTGAACTTGTAGTTTTATTCACTTATCTGTCCAGCATCTTCTTTGAAAACTGTGTATTTTAGTAGTAGAAGTTTAGGGTATGCTGTCCTACTTAAGGACTTTGGTAATGGAATTAGGAGAGCTCATAGCATATTTACAGAAACTATAAATAGACAAAAAATTAAACTTGAAATAAATAAAATTTCTTAAACATATTCATACCTATAATATTTAAATTTAGGTTTCCTCCTTTACTTGTAAATTAAAATACTCCAGGAGATCCCCTAACTTCTCTTTCATATTAGAACCGCCAGAAATGCATTTCCGTGTTAATCATGGACTCATATACAGTGCAATTTCTTAGTTTTTAACAAAATTTGGAAACCAAATTTTTTTTTTGTTTATGACTATAATACTTTATTATTAAGTTATAATATTTAGCGCAGAATTTAATGCTTTTTCATTTGTCATACCATAACTTTTTCACTACAATGCACCTTTTAGGAGCTATAGGCGAAAAACTGAGGAAATAAAACCTAATTCATTACTTTATTAAATTAATTAGATATTTAGTAGGCGTTTTAGGATTATGTGCGTTTCCGGTGTTGTCAGAAACAATTTTAAAATTATTTACTGATGTACGTTTTATGGTTCAGGATTGATACTATATTAGGACGATGATCAAGTTTCTGATATAATTCGGAGACTTTAGATGAAGTAAGGTCTAAAGCATATGTGATATTAAGGTCATGATGTAGGGTATTGTTGTTTATATAGTATATTTATATAGTATTTATATGTTTATGTAGTTGAGTATGACTATTGCTCGAAGACCTTGCCGATTGTTGAACAAACCCCAAGGACTGAACTGTTCTTCGGATAAGGTGAGATCTGGAATAAAGAAGACCTAGAAATTGTTTTTATAATTATATTTTATTGATTTAAAAAATTACATCCAGTATGGTCCGACCAAATGAAAACTATGTGAAAATAGATATGTGAAAAAACACACAGAAATAATAGACATAAATGAAATGTAATTATTACAATTTTGACTGTTACGGAATTGGAGACTATACAATTTTCAAGCTAGATTAGTACATTATGAATTGATCTTAAGTGATACATATGATAGTTGAATTAATAACTACTCAAATGAAAATAAAGTAATAAAAAAAATTAAATTAAAAAAATAATAATAATAACTGAAATGACTTGGAAATGAATAATAAAGCTGCAAATTTACAATTAGTGAATTAATATAATAATGAAAATAAAACAAGATGATACAGAATACGATAAAAATAAGGATCTTGTAATATAAATAGTATTACAAAATGTAAATAAACAATATCTTTTACTAAACACATACATACATTGCTAATTCTAACCGTAATATAATGAATAATTATGTGTAGTAAAGAACAAATACAGGGAGATATGGTCATTTGGTGAATCAAAATCAGTTATTGGGAATCATAGAAGTATGAAAGTACACATTTAAATATTTCTTCTTTAGTTTCCCTCGTGGTAGATTTATTTATTAGTTCTTCCGGTAAGCGATTGAACAGATTAGTTTAAGCTACGTTTATCAAATTTATTGTTATCGGGTGGTTCGATAAATTTAATTTTTTTTCTAATATTTTTTAGATGTATTATTTCTTTTCTAAATAAATTATTATCCATAAATTTTAAGATAATTCTGTAAAAATAAAATAGTTTAGGTGGTAAAGTTCCACCACTTACGAGGTTAAACAAAAAATAGCCAAACAATTTTTTTTACATTCAGAAGAGATAATCCCCAGAGTTAGTGAGAATTGGTTAAATTTAACTTCATGAACGCTTGCCATAGCGAACGGCTTTTTTCAAGTCTTAAATATGATTTTCATGAATCTATTTAGAATCTGATTATTACTAAAAGCAATTTTTATTAAGTTTTGGTCTTGGACAATTTTTTATAAACATCGAATTCAAAAATCGACTACTCTTGTTTCCCCATGTCCTTTATTTTAAACGCTTAGACTGGAAAATGTGAGACGTTTTAGGAAGACAATATTTAGACTTTACTGGAAGTTTAGAATGCGTTTGATGTTTAAAAACTCTTAAACATGGTTCATGTATGCTGTAAATCACGAAGATTTAGATTGTCTTTTAAATTAGTGGTTTTCTTGAATACTATAACCTGAAATTTTATATTTAGCAGTCTATATTATTGGCTAAATCGTAGATTTGTGCTTGGCTTTTTATCTTTGTTTAGTTGAGTCTAGTCTAGGCTTTCACTTCAGTTTTTTATTAAGGAGGAAGCCATGATATAAGAAGGGAAGTGTTTGGGAGTAAAAAAGAACTGGCGGACAGGATCTGTGTCTGTGGGTGAAGCTGAAATGTTTGCATATGGAATCATTTACTTTCATGCGCCAATGGTTAAACAGTGAATAAACCTTTTTAGTTAAGTGGATGCAGTTTCAGTATCTGAGTTAGATGATAGTGTGGTGGTGATATCAACAAATGTTGCCAGGAAGGTAACAGGATTAATAGGAATATAAGTGGTAAAGAAAATATATAAGATTATAGGACCCAAGACTCTATCCTGTGGAACACCAGCTTCAACTGGTATCATTTGGAAAATTCTGTATTACTGCGTCTAAGGTCAGCGTCTTCAAGGAAGTCCTATAATCCTGATATTTATTTATTAATTTTCTGAAATGCTTTTTTGTTTACTCTGCAAGTTCAAAACTAGTCGAGCGCAGACAATTAAGTTTTACCTGCAAAACAAATGTTTGTTGAACCAGTTCCATTTCGCAAGGTCACATTATGTAATCTAATCTCGTCGATATTGAGTCTACTTAATATTCAGCTTATCCCTACTCTAGCATTTGTTTCGTTGTTTTGCGTCGTGGCAAGTACTTACTATATTTTTATTATAATTAATAATAAACAGTTCTAAAAATGTCACATTTCTCCCACAAGGAAAATCTACTGCGCTTGATCGATGCAAAGTTTCTGAAATAACGAATACAAATTTTATGGATGACCAAGATAGATTGTTTCCTCATTATATAGCAATATATACAAAGGATGGGTAATGGTTTTAGCTCTTGTGCCTGTATTTCATTCCATTGCGAATATAATCGATTTATTTTTGGTTTTTGTTTAATTCATAGCGCTGTGTTTCATGCATTTTGTTTAAGGGAAGTCAGGATAATTATTGATGATAATTACCCAAAGATATTTATATTAATTAATTGATTTATTTTATAAATTAATTTAGTTATAAAAAAAAGTTTTACAATAGGATTTTTTTCCAAAAGCTTTTTTTGTGTTTACTGAAGACCAATTACTGAATATACATTCATTGAATATGATTTACATTTGATATTCATAATATATTGAGTGTTGTGGTGGTAATATGAGGATCAAAAATCCAGAAATAAACAAAATATCTATTTAGCAATTTAATTTACTCACATACAAGTATAAAAATGATTTTAACAACAATAGTTATTATGATTCTGATAGATTTATCATCATAATTTTATGTGCTAAGTGTGTTGGTTACTTAGCTGGAGATACTCGTAACTGCAGCTTGTGTTGTCCCTATCTAAGTACCATGTCATCAGCGCCAGAATTCTCAAGTCGAAGGTAAACCAGAACTGTCTAACTGGAAGTACAAGTCCCTCGAAGGATGGTTCCCTTGAAGTGTCCAATGATAAGTATTATCTCGCCTGTAGTTCAGCTAGGACACTTCCTATAAGAAGAAGAAGCTGGAGTCATCTTCTTTCGGAGGCAGGAATTTCTGATCAGGGCTCTTTCCTTATCACGTCATAAAAACTGGCTAATTTGTGCTTTTCTCTACTCCAGGTTATTCCTCGTTTATTCAATTAAGCTTCCGTTTTTGAGTATGAAATAGACCCTTGGTATCATTAATTTTTATGAGAAACTATGGTTCTTGGTATCTAAAACCACCCAGAACTTCCAGCTAAGACTGTAATTGAATTATTCAATATATAAATATGCATTAGGTACATAAAATTTATCTTTTCTATACTTATACACATATTTACATATGTGTATAAGTATAGAAAAAACTGTTAAAGGTAATTTATACTTTTCGAACCGCTATTTCACTAAATAACTTTCAACCAACATTTTGTAAATAAGTAACATTCTAATAATATCTTTCATTTATCATTAAGAGCCCTCTCAATTGGCCATTATCTGACCTCCTTCTGCCACAGAATTCACTTTCAAATTAAATAAACTCATAACTGAAAACAATAATTTAAGTGATATTCGCTGAAAACATGTTTGTTTAGTTCTTATATGAACTTTTCTGTTGAGAAAATGACTAATTCAATAAAATCGTTCTTTTTGTTTTCAATACCGATATCATAACAATTAATAAGAGGTTTTAGTTGACTTTTGTTTTATTATATTTTTACTGTACCCTTTTAAAAGAAAGTAATAAGAATTGCACAACAATAAAATATTATTAAAAATATTTTTATGAAAAGCCATTATGTCACCTGAAAGACCCATAAGTAGCTATTATACCTGTCTGAATTTCTAAGTTGAAAAAAATAACGGTGCAAAAATTTAAGATAGTCCTTAAACCTTAAATATTTTGCTTATTTTTTCAATTCTAACCTTGGATGTAGCAGGATATAATAATCATCCTTAAAGTAGAGAGAAACTAATTCCGAGACAAAATTTCATCCCGGCAAAAGAATCACGCTTGACCTCGCGTGTCAAACGTCTTTGTAGATTCTTCAAAGCTGTCTGTATAATTGGTCCATCCAATTCAAAATGTTTAAAAAATTTCTTATTCAGCAAATGATTTTTCATTTTATTTTTTTATTTCATGAAACATTAAAAGTACACTATTGAAATCTTTGCATAAATTGTGATATCTCGTTACGAAAAAAAAAATGTTTATAATAATCGTTTTAAAAATATAAAAATTAATGGTTCATTCTGGAAACATCTCGACACTAGAAAAAATAGGTTACATTAGACAAAAATCATTAATAATTGGTTATTTTCAAATAACAATTTTTATCTTTTGATTTCAATTTTAAAAAAAACGTAATAATGGATAGGTGCTAAAGTGATAAGTAATATTCTTCGTAATGTAAAATAATAATATTATAATACTTAGTAATATTACTAATTATAACATAAATATAATATGCAATGTGGTAATAATAAAGTAATTATAAAATATAACAATAGTATTAATTAAAATTGTAAGGACATAATAATATTTTAAGGATTATAAAGGAGTTTTGAGAGCTGTTTTAGTTGTCTATAAAAATGGTGGACTTATTAAAAATAAAGATCGGAATTTAGAATAATCAATGAGAAAATACTTATCCCTAATCAATTATTTGCATTTAAAAAAGGAATAATTTAATTTTTTTTTCCTTCGGATTATTTAATTTAAGTATTCCTATATATTCAACCAGAAAGTATTAGTAAAAGAGCCCAAGAGGAGAAAAAAGGCAGTTATCTCACCCCAATTATTGATTACTTTAATGAAAACTATGTATAATTAATAGTCAAAATTGATGAGTCTGCGAAGTATAGGTAGGGGGAATACAAAATGGCGGCTGTTTCAAAGCGATAAAAAAAAACTAATTTTTCATTCGTAGCTCTATATCTTAAAAAGTAGGAACAACACAAGAAAACCTAAGAGAACGTCATTTAAAGAAGAGTAAATTTGCTACAATGCGAGTCCTAATAGAGTTATTTACGTTAAATAGTTTTCGAGATATAGCTTTTTAAAAAGCAATATTTAATAAAAATGTTGTATGGGATGTACTGAAAGATGAGTAGTTAGTGAATTTATTTTGAAAAATGTATACCTCAAAAACCATTTGACGTACCGATGTCTATTAGCACTCAAATTAAAGCTAGTTTAATGAGCTATAAAGTAGTTTATGATGTTTTTCTTCGTAGGAGTAATAGTTTACATGAAAGCTGTGCTGTGTTATATAGCAATCTGATGTATTTAGGCAGCATAGATGAATACTGTATTTCTCTCTCTCTGTTCGGACAAATTTTCATTCGCCAAAAATATATTTATATGTGAATATCATAAAAACTACTACCTCTACGAACATAAGTGTCATAAACTACTTTATAGTAAGTTAAATTTCCTTTATTTTGAGTTTTGACAGACATATGTGTGTCTTATGGATCGAGAGATATATTTTTTTAAAAATCCAACATTAGATACAAACAACTAGAAATTAACATTTTGTGAGTTATTTTTTTCAAATATCATAAAAACTACTAGTCCTACAAAGATAAACATTATCAAATATTTTATAGTAAATTTGAGCGCTGGCAGACATTTGTACGTCAAATGGTTTCTGAAATGAAGTTTTTCATAAATCAAACTTATTGTCTGAACAACTATAAATCAATTTATTTTAGCAAATATCATGAAAACTACTATTCCTATGAAGGTAAAGTTCATAAACTTCTTTATAGTCCTTTAAACTAGCTTTAATTTGAGTGCTAATAGACATCTGTACATCACGTAGTTCCTGAGGTATAGATTTATCAAAATAAATTAATTAACTACTAATCTTTCAGTAGATTTTTAAGAAATTTTGATTTTTAAAAAGCTATATCTCGAAAACTATTGGACGTAAATAGCTCTTTTAGAGCTAATATTTCAGCAAATTTACTCTTTTTTAAATAATGTTCTCTTAGATTTTCTAGTGCTGTTGATAGTTTTTAAGATCTAGAGCTCCGAATGAAAAATTTTTTTTTTAAGGTTTTGAAACAGCCGCCATTTTTTATTCCCCGTACCTATACTTGGCAAATTCATCAATTTTGACTAGTATTTATACCTATTTTTCATTAGAGTAATAAAAAATTGGGGTAAAATAACTGCCTTTTTTTCTTCCCGGCTCTTGTACTATATTAATCTGATGATTTTATGAAACGCGTTTGGGAGCTTCATCTTGTTTACAATTCTAGAACTGCGTTTGTCGTTTGAAGCGAGAATATAGTTTTTATACGATTTTAATCCGTAGATTTGTTTCTTGATGTGACTATAGGATTTAAATTTCGAATGAAAAAATAAAAATTCATATTTTGTGGATTGTTTGTTAAAACAACTTGAGTGTTCCTCTGGTAGATGAAATATATCTTTTTCCCTGTTGCTTTTGCTATTATGTTCTTAATAGAAAAAAATTAACTACATTTCCAAATTTAAGTTATTTCAAATGTATTTATTTAGATCTACATTTAGGATTTGGAATATAAAATTCATCTTATCTCTCAGAAAATGTATGGATCTGTCATTTTATAGGTAATCTACAAAACGATAATTGTGACGAGATTTCATTCATATTACGTATTGAGTGAGACGTAATTATTTGTATATTGAGAAGGAATTCATACGTCTTATGAATTGTGTAGTAGGATTTGTGTTCAGGATCACCAGAGATACGCCCATAACCCGGTATTACGTCGAGCTGAAGTGGCTCTACCCATCCTTCTGATGCTGTATTACAAAGTCCCGTTTATCTGACATCTACTCTACACCTTACCGAATTGCCTTTTAGTGGAACTACATTCTCTCTAACAAACGTCTTGTATCAACCCTTCCCTCGTTTAAAACCCTTTTGTTCAACCACCTTTTCTTCTCTATACTGAACCATTATTACAATAGTATAGATAATATAAAAATTGAATTTATCATTTATTATTATTAAATATTGTAACTACCTTTTAATGTATTTAGTAGTTTTATTTTCTCTATCTAAAATTATTTATATCCAATTATAATATAAGTTGTAATTACAATTATCTTATAATTATTACAGAAACCGTTTAATTTTTCTAAAGGGACCTACTCCCAGAATATTAACTATTTTTCATTTTCATTCATATTAATGTTTTTATTTTTGCTTTGCATGGACTACTAAGGAGATGATCATACTATTGGTCCTGGGATATTAATATTGAGCCGATGATACTCGTAAAAGGGAGAGTAGGTGGGAAGTTATGTTTGTTTATATCTCAAAAATGATTTTCTGTAATTATGAGGGATAGTTGACCGTGGATGACTTGTACGAGAGGAAGATGGTTGGGGGGTGCGGTCAAAATGGAACACAAATAAGTTTATGTAACTTATTTAATAGTGTCAACGTTTCGGCTAGAGTCTCTAGCCTTCATCAGGGCTAAGAACAAAACGAGATAACATCCAATAATTATAGAAAATAAAAAAAAGAATATAAGCAGAATGACATAAAGTGAATAATTTTACAGAATGGAATTATTAAAATGAAGTGATGAGAGAAGTGGTAAATAAAATGTATACATAGGTAATTGAATAAGCAGGTAAAATAATATAATTAAGGAAATAAAATAAAAATGAAGTTATATAAAGCAAAGAAGTATAAATATATTGGTTATTAACAATTTAAAAATTGATATATGGAATGAAAAATAATATTAAGAGAAAGAAAATATATGTAACCAAATACTTGATAAATCGGCAAAATATAAGTAAAGTTCAACAAAAGAAATGAATAGAAAAAAAAATAATTATTTTGAAAAAACAATAATAATATATGGTGAACATACCTAATAACATGGGCAAGGAAAATTGAGTAAATAAGAGGTTGTAAAATAATGATAGGGAAAAAATGAGAATAAAACGAACCTGTTAGCTTGAAAACGCCAAGAGGAAACGTAACGAGTGAGTAAAAAATAAAAAGTAAAAAGTAGAAAATATTTAGAGGAAGAAAGGGTATGAGAGGTTGACGACAAATGGTTTTCGCAAAATGTGCAAAATGTTGATTTTCTGTAATATTGCAAGAAATATATGATGTATATATTATATGATTTTTTTTCTTTTCATGTACATAGTTTGATTTTTATGCTTCTGTTTATATATATTTAGAGAGAGATTTTATGTTTTTTTTTTTTTCATTTATTATTATTAATTCGACTCCACAACTCTATGTCTAGTCCTGGCTTCCTGCATCCACCAACCATTTCGATCTTGTGCGGCCCCCATTCCAGTTCCTCGCTCCCTTCATTTTTTTCATTAACTTATCTATTTCATTTTATGTTATTTTAGTTTGAATATGATCAGTTATCACAATTGCCTATTGCCCAACAATGGCAGGTTATAATATTTATCAATAAATAAAGTTTTTGAAAAAAAAAATGGAAAAAGAAAATTTAATTAGTGATACTTTTTAATAACCAAAGAAAAAGTTATTGTAATCCCCTCGTCTTAAAAATTGTGTTTTTACGTTTGCATATAAGCCGAATTCATAGGATTTGGATTCGGCTTATATAGAAATGTATTTAATAAAAAAATACAACCATTTGCACTGCCCCGTCAGCGGCTTTTCTTTCACGTTACTGGCCCTATTTCGTTTCCAGATTTTGCACACAACTTATAAGCCACTACTGGATAATCCATAGAACTTGACTGTAGCATATGCCATTTTTCGTTTCTAAAGGGTGACCGGTTAGAGGAAAAGTGTTTTGGAAGTAATTCGACCCCCATTTGAGAATAAATTGGTAGATGGTGCATGTAAAGTTGAGGACCAGCCCCTCAACTAATCAAGACCATGGAGTGGGCTTTAATTGTGGTGCGAATTATGGAACGTTTGAAAGATTTTTTTTTATATATATTGAAACATAAAACCTCACATTTTGAGGGTAAAGTGTTAAAAAAAAATTTCTTGGTCGATTTATTATTAAAAATATTAATCCCAAAGGTGAGTTAAAAAATTTTATTTTCAAATATTTTTTTAACGAATGGAGATGAATTTCAAGTAATAGGCACGGTAAGTAAAAAACTACTTTTTTTTCATTTGCACTCTCTACGTAATAATTTCTTTCAAACAGTACTATCCTTTTGTTGATTGGTTAACAAAGCTGGTTATACAGAAAAGTGGATCTCTGAATCAGGAATAATACATATTTTATAACATAAAAAAAAGGCTCTTAGAGTTGGGGATATTCATATTGTAAGTCGGGATTATACCATACAATTTATTGTATTTTTTAATGTTTGCATATATTTACCCTTTGATTATGCAATAATTCTTAATTTACGGTGCATATTTATGAGGGAATGTGGGAAGAATGATAAGCAAAATTATGTGATTACGCTGCCTTATCCTATGTGAGGAGGGATTGGCAGGATATCTGAGTAATTAATTACCCAATGATAAACGATACAGTCTGTACTTATTTAAAATTGTTTTGAACCAGATTAGGAATGCATTCATATGGGGTACAGCTACCAGATTACTTGTCTATATAATTTTTTGTTATCAACAAGTTTAAAAAATAATAAAACAAACGAACTTTAGGAGTCCTTTTTTGTTTAAATTGATAGAAATTGTAATTATATAATTACATCTGACAAGTTATTACTTAATTTAAGTTAAAAATTTAGTCCGAACCAAATATCAATCCTTCCATTATAAACTCCCTTACCACCTAAACCCACTAGTTTCACCTTCCATTCCTGACAATCCTCCGAGGCGCCTGAAAAGAAGATGGCCTCGAAACCTTCTAATGTAAAAATGTTATTAGTGGGCTACCAATGGGTAGTTTCTCTACATGTTTGTATTATATCATTGTGATCTTAAATCAAATTTACTTGATGTATTATTATGTACAGTTGTAAGTGTCAATAAATAATAGAAAAAAAGTTAAAAATTTCAAATAAAATTTATACTTGAGGAAATTTTAAAAAATATTTCTTTAAAAGTTACTAGTATTATTACTAGTTGATAATTTTAAACTGTCGTATTTGTTTCCTTGGTTGGTTATTTTTGTAGTGGAAATTCCTCTCTTCTTCCTCGCCTCGTAGGCCCAACACTGTTTTGACGACTTCTAAAGATATATCATCATAAGAATATTTTGTTCTATGTCAAAATTGTGTCATTCTAGCGATAGTTGAAATGGTTTATTTATACCAAAATAAAATAATTTATTGCGTTCCATTGAGCAATAATTTTTATTGTATAGAATGATATACGATTATACATCTACAAAATATTATCTATTTCAAACAAAAAATATCACAAAGAAAAAAATCACGATAAGAGATGTACACAAATTTAAGTTAGTGTTCTGCTCTGTAGAATTTCAGAATAGATGAAGTCATTCACTAAACAAAGCAAAAAACATTATTATACTCTGTTGCACTATTGCCTTTCCAGCAAAATATGCATTTACCTTCTTAATCTATAATTGTTATTCTAACTGTTTATAACTTATACCTTATCCCTTTTATATCAATCTTTTTGATTATTTTTGGTTATATGGACTATTCAGAATTGTTTCACTCAAATTTTTTATAATTTCATGAAAACTATAGACCGTTTGTTAATAGTTAAAATTGACGTCTCTGTCAACTACAGTTGGAAATTTAAAAAAAAAAAATTAGCGAGTTTCATTTCCATATCTTCAAAACTACCCACAATACAAAAAAAAAAAAAAAAAAATATGAAAAAAGATCATCATTTAAAGTAGCATAAATTTAATATCCCTAACAGATCTGTTTATCAATTAATATTATTATTGATTGGAGAGGTTTGTCGGGGGTGCGGTCAGCAAAGAACAACATAAATAAACAAAACAATATTTATTTATTTTATGCCGACGTTTCGACCTGAGTTTCAGGTCTTCATCAGGGAGTAAGGCGTAGAAGCTGGGCCAAAACTGCCTGGGCCAAAATCAATAATAATATTATTGATTAATATTAAAAATCGATCGTGACAGAGCTTTTTAAAATACAAAATTGTTTTTTAAATAACGAAAAATTAATATTTTGTGAAATAATTTTGGCAAATATCATGGAAACTGCTAAGCCTACGAACGACTTTCAGATGTCTATTAGTTCTTAGTTGTGCAGTAGTAGCAGTTTCCATGATATTCGCCAATATTAATTAATTTTTCTACTTAATTTTGGCAACATTTTGCTAATTAATTTTTGAAAATGTTATGAAAACTGCTAATTTTCCAACTGCTTTCTAACTGCTGATTTTTCGTTATTGGAAACAATTGTTTCTTTTTGGAAAAATTGTGTCTCGAGCACCATTGAATGTAACGAGCTCTATTAGAGCTCATATTTTAGAAAAATGACTCCACTTTAAAAAATATTCAATGAGGTCTTTAAGTGCTAGTTTTAAGGATATGGAGCTCCGAATGAAAATTGAGCGAAAATTATAGGTTTTTCACGCCCATATTACAGCCATCGAAGAATGGTGTCGTAATTGGAGGATTAAGATAAATTCCAACAAATCCCATCAAATCACCTTTACCATTCGTCGTAAACCTACCGACTGCCTTACAGTTTCATTTAA
>NW_027111766.1:88921-120645 GCF_000696795.3 Halyomorpha halys
TCCTTCACATGTAGTACTGAATTTTAAAACAACTATAACTGCTCTTATATATGAAATTAATTTAACGCTAGAGTAAATTTGCAAAAATATTTCACCAATATTTATAAACAAAATTTTCTAGACATGGAAAATAGAATAGGCCTGACCCCGAATTTAACTGACACGCTCAGTGCTGAGGAAGCCGAAGTCACATTGGCGCAAAAATCACATCGACTCATGTCTTAAGTGTTTATATACGTACGTGTGTGTGTAGATTTATAAATTATTAAATTTTGTTATAAAATAACAAATCACAGACGTTAATGACCAACAGGTTATATGCAAAAGAAATAGAACTAAAAATTAACTTTATAAAGTTATTAAGGAGAGAAATGTTTCTGTTAAAAAACTACTCAGTTCCCGAATTCTTTTCAGAAACACGGAAGGATTTCAGGACTACATATTATACACTTCTCATCTGAACGTGAGAGGTGAGCGAGGACTTGGTTCAGCTCTTGACGAGACCGAAGAAACAAAATGTTCTACTTTTCGGCTTCCATGCCTTCCTCAAGAAAAAATATTTCATTTCCACATTCTAGTATAGACTCACTCCGAGGTCGAGCAGGTTATAAAAGGGTTTCAAGACGGAACCCTAAACAAAACGTAGAATATTTTATTTATAAATTAAAATTAATGAAATATTTTTGACTTTAAAATGCTAAATAAATTATAAGATGTTATGAGGTAATTAGGCTTATTCCGTTCAGCTGAATCACGTAATATAATTAAGAGATTATTAGAAACAATGCAGATGTCGATTCAAGCGAAAGCTAACCGCTATTGATCAAGTGTTTGCCTTGTAGCATATATAAGGGAAAGGTTAGGGTAACAAGGTGTTTTCACTAGGTTTACATCGATTTAAAAATCACTCACGATTCTATTGACCACATATAGCTGCGTAATAATTCGATATGTCATAGAATACCGAGGAATGTTCTTGAAGTAGTTAAGATGTGCATATTCGTAGGCATTCGATGGAATCCAAAATAATAATTTTTATTAATAATACTGAGAAGTTTGAGGACGTTCAGGATTAAATCTTAACATTTCAAATTTCATTTAATTTAGTACTATAATGTACGGGTTTATAATTTAGTTGTTTTTAATTAATCATTATCAATAGTAACAATAAATTACTAAATACTCAATTAAAAAAAACCTTGTGTTGTGTGCGCATCACACAGCTTTGACTTAGCAGTCTACTTAGAGTTGAACTTATTCTTCGCTAGTTTCTGATTCGATATTGATATATTGTAGCAGTACTTTCCGGTACTAATTTTCCAAATGAGCTTTTCAGTTGACTATACGTTTAACTCCAATTTCAAGAGTTTTCGGAAATGTATTTATAACATTGTTTATGACTGCAAAATTATAACATTTTTCTTTTCAAAAGTATGCTAGAAATATAAATATATAACTATTTAATAAAACTTATAGCTGCATCATTGAACGCTAAATTTTCATATAATCAATATAGAACACACCAAGAATGTAAATAATCAGATGTAATCAAACAATCTAAAATTCAAAGGTTTTCTTTTAACTTTATTCTTCTTTTTTATCAGGTATTTATACCATTTGTTTTACTTCTTTACTCATTATTTCATCCGAACAACGTTTCGGGCTCTACTGCTCATTATCAAGTTGTTACCAATAATTTGTGGACGTGTCATCTTAATTTATATATATATATATATATATATATATATATATTGCAAACTAAATATAATTCCTATTTTTTGATCCTTATATTTCCTTTTTTCATTAGTCCTAAGGGGCATCTTATGCGATTTTTGGGACCTTGTTATGAAATGACTGTAATTTAATTTAGCTATGAAATGCGTCATTAGAAAAATAATTCCTAAAGAAAAAGTATTAACTCTGAGGAATAATACGCCTTAGCTATGATGATTCCTCATGGTGAAGATGTCGGAAATAATTAATTAAATATAATAAGAATGGATGTAGAACTAGGTCTCATAATAAAAAATAAATATATTGTTAAGAAAGGTGCACTCAGAAATCTGTAGACAGTAGAACCCAATATTTGAGCAGTTCCAGCTTAACCGTACCATAAGTTGTTTACACATGCATTGTACGCTAGTGACGGAAGAGAAACTAAGCACTGTTGTATCAAAGAACATATTTTAGATCTTTTTCGGAATAATCTTTCTCATTGATAGATTATTCCAAGTAAACCACGATGGTTCTTATTCATCCCTCTATTCTCACTCCGCTGGTGTTCCTCAAGGTAGTCCAACCAATCCTAACACTATCCTCACCTCACATGATTTTATCCATAACTCTCCAACCCCATATCACAGTCCTCGCTGAATGGTTTTGTAATTGGAGGATTAAAATAAATTCCAACAAATCACCTTTACACTTCGTCGTAAACCTACCGACTGCCCTACAGTTTCTTTTAATAATGTTACTCTTACCCCTGTTGAACAGATCCACTACCTTGGACTAAATTTAGACTAACGACTGATCTGGAATCCTCCCAGAAGACTGAAAAGACGGGAAATTGCTTGTCGATTTTGACTATTACAGCACTTACTAGAGATATGACTGTAATAAGGCTAATCAAACGGATTGGGGATCCACTAAACCTTCGAATTCCTCTCGTATCCATTCCTTACACTCCAAAAACCTTCGTAAAATCCTCAATGCTCCTTACATTGTAAAAAATAAAATCATACATAAAGACCTTAATGTTCCCTTTTGTAACCGATCTAGCCCGAACCAGATATCATTACTTCCATTATAAACTCCCTAACCATCCCAAACCGACTAGTTTCAAACCTTACATCCTCTTCCATTCCTGACAATCCTCCAAGACGCCTAAAAAGAAGATGGCCACAAGACCTGCTAGTATAAAAACGTCATTATACTGCTTCCAATGGGTAGTTCTCTACGTGCCTGTGTCACTCCATTATAACTGAAATCAAATTTACTGAATTTATTATAATGTACAGTTGTAAATTTCAATAAATATATCAATAAAAAAAAAGAAAAGATTTTTCTCTCAAAATATGATTTGTAAGTTCTTCGAACAAAATAAATACAAATAAATTGAATTGTAAAAAAAAAGAAAAAAAAAAAGAGGAGATGATCTGACGAATAACATATAAGAATCATACCAAGGTTTTTTCCCACTACGTTTTGAATATCGCAAGGATATTTTGAAACGCTATGAAACACTAATCTGTTTTAATGAGATAACCACAAACTGGAGATCTATTTCTTTAAGAGAGAGAGGTCATGAATAAATTATTCTATAAACTCATTTTCTGTTTTATATCTGTACCTCTCTTCAAAATCTGTAATCTGAAATAGAAAAAATGATGCGAAAGAAATATTTACCGCCTTCTGTGTGAAAAGAGTGATTCAATATTGTGTAATTCACATTTTCGACATCACGCTACCGCAAACCACTGCCGCATACCCGGCTTCTGTGCCAGTTAGCTTTAATTAGCATGAATAAAAGTCGATGATTTTAAATGTCCGAGCTAGGAGTTGGGTAGATTTGGTTATTTAATGATTGGTTATATATGATTTAATGAGGTTAAAGTAAAAGTGTCCTCGCTGTCTTATAGCGAAAATAAAGTTTAAATGAGGGAATTTCTTGTTTAATAGTTACGCAAAATTACTCATTTCGCGCCTTGAGAGTGTTCAACAAATTATGTTACTTACTATTGTTCTCTTCAAATGCGAAATGTGGGCATTAGTTTTTAGTTTGAAGAACGGCGTCTTGAGGCTTTCGAAAATGAGATGCTGCATTATGCATATTTACGTTACATTTGCCCGGTAAATAAAATTGAGTTAACTGCATAAAGTTGTTGGTATAAACCACTAAAAATATTGATAGGGTTAACTGGCGGATAAACACAAGAGTGTTAGACCGAGACGTACATAGGAGGATTGTGTTAGGTTTCATCTTTTTGATCTGGGTTTCGAAGGGGATTTATGGGAGATGTAAAATAGTCCGAGATCCCAAGGAAAAAAAGAGGTTATTTCATCCCAATTTTTGATGACTTGAATGAAAACTACATATAGTTCCCGGTTAAAATTAATGACTACCAACCATGGTTGGGACAATAGAAGAAGATTGATACTGTATAATTATATAATTTTTCATTCGGAGCTCCATTTCTTTACAACACAAAAAAAAAATATATATACATATATGATATTAGCATACTATAATATAATATAATATTATTAGAGTAATGAGCCCTAATAAAGCTGTTTACGTTCACGTTCAATAAATAGTTATCGAGATACAGTTTTTCAAAAAGTAATATATTTTTAGAAAAATCATTATTTTGTATATTTATTTTGGCAAATATCATGGATACTACTACACCTACTAACAACTTTCAGTTGTCTATTAGCTTTCAAATGAGGAGTAGTAGTTTCCATCATATTTGCCAAAATTAATTAGTCTAATGTGAATTATTCATTGTTCGGGAAAAAATCTTTTGGCTTATCAAAAACTATATTTTTGGAACAATTCGACTACATATGTCCGTTAGAACGCTACTTAGAGCTAGTTAAATGTACTATAATGTTGCTGATAAGGTTTGTCTTACAACAGTTTCCATAATATTTGACACAATCAGTTCACAAAATAATAATTCTTTTGTTATTTGTGACAAATATGTTGCTTTCAGGAAAACTGTTTCTCGAGAACTGTTGAACGTAAATAGCTCTATTAGAGATCATATTTTAGAAAATTTACCCTCCTGTAATGAAGTGTTATAAAGTTTTTTTAGTGTACTAGATAGTTTTAAGGATATGGAAATCCTAATGAAAAGTGAGCCAAATTTTTAAGTTTTTTGAGAAAAAAAAATTATATGGGAGAAAATTGAATTCGTGACGCAAAATAGATGAAACGATAGTGGTGAAAAGGTAAAGTTAACCAATTTTAGCAGGATAGTTTTATATTGTAACTGGAGGGTAGGAGCTAACAGTAGCCTAACAACCCCGGCAATCTCGTATAGCTTAAGCAGTGCGGTGAATTGATCCAAAAAATGACTGTTCTATTCTAATTCTCATAATTATTCTGGAACTTAATATTTTCTGCCTTATGCTACAAGATGAGGCGTTCCCTCATTGTTACTAAATTTTATATATTTCAATACTTGAAAAAACTGAAAAATGGATTTTTTGTAACGTCTGTAACAGCAGACATTTTTTATTCCACCTCAGGGTTGGTAGCATCATCAATTTTGACTCTTAATTGTATATAATTTTCATTATAGTAATCGAAAATTGGAGTGGAAATTACTTATTTTATTGTCCTCTTGGACCTATAATGGGCGTGCAATCAACTGTTTTGTCAAACCGTATTAGTATGATGAATGTTTTAAAAACATGTATTCAATTTGTAAAAATTACTAAAATATGATGAAATGATTTTTAAAAATTAAGTAGAAGGTGGTCGGAGGTGAGTGGAAGAAGTGTGAAGAATATTGACGAAAGGGTTCCGATTGCGTGTATCCAAAGCCTTGTCCCAATCGACCTTTGGATTACTTGACCTCTTAGTCAAATTATCGATTTTGGCTAGTCATCAAAGGCAATTTGCCCTTGTTTTTCTATTATCCAACAAAGGTAAAACTTTTTCCTGGCCAGATTAAGTCATTCAAGTCAACCGATTTATTCATGAAGTGAGTTTTCCAATTTTTTTCTATTGTTTCTTATGAAATAATTAGTTAGCTTCCAATTGTTCGTAAAGCTATGATAGATATAAACGAGTGCGGTTCACAGCTTTACCTGAGGGTTACTTATTTATTATTTATAGGATAATTTTTGGGGTTTAATTAACTAAGTAGAATATTGACTTTTTGTATTACGACTAATAAATAATGTATTTTTTATAGCATTATAATGTTATGATTATAAAATTCGTAAACGAGATGGTTTTAGTTTTTTCAATTGGGACTCCTAATAAACTATGTTAGGTATCCGTTACCTTGGGGCCGTTAGTTAAGTATACAAGTATATGGATCAAGATATTAATAAAAGGAAGCTTACTACTAAGAGTTCTTAGTTTTTCATAAAATACTATACAATTGTATTACAAACATATTTGATGATGATATTTATAGTTTATGTACTTTTACCATCGTTACTGACCTCTCGGTTTTTGTCTTAATAAACCTTTTTCATCAAAATTGGTGAAAAAGCAGGACCAGAAACTCATTCATCAGAAAAAAAATATTAGAGGCGTTGTTCACACTAATTATTCGACATTGTGCATAGCTTAATGAATTCTGAGTAGTCGATCCAGCTCAGTTGTTGAGTATCATTATCCTGGTAGTGTGGAAGAGAGGAGTTGACACTGCAGTCATGATCAGCAGGTTTTAGCATGTAGAGGTCCACCGCAAAGCTAACGGTCAACGGTCACAGAATACATTGCACTAAAGGGGCTTCTACATGTAGGCCAAGCCATGGCGAACAGAGACATGCTCGAGCGTGTGGATGTGTGGCTTGTAGGAGTTGGCCTAAGCTCGTTGCCGATCCGTCGAGAGTCGTTTTTTTGGACACAGATCAAAGGGGTTCGTGAGAGCGCTCGTGTAGCATCTCCACCATTGTTCTTTGTCTAGTTGCAACTGAGAGCTTTTAGGGGGTTAAAGGTGTTTGTTGGTACTTTTCATGATAGGTTTTATTTTTAATCTTATTTATTTATATTTAATTTCCTTTCATTTTCTTTTCTTTTTTTGTAATAAAAATAATATAATCCCAGTGCAATAGCTGAAACCACTTGTACGTCCGCCATGCTTGCCTCTCTGAATAACACTGACATGTGGATGGTCCGCTCTTTGTTTACCGAGCATTTGTACAAGCCTCCGATTCGTGGCTAGCGGCCAACATGTGGATCCGCCTTAACATACACCTGAACTCGACACCGATTCTGTAAGGAAAACTAGATTTATTTTAAAATTTAGGACTTTATCAAAGTTTGATACATATATCAATATGATGTATATATGGAATATAATGTATATATATATGGAATATAAACGTACAAGTTTGGGTAATTTAATCAGTTAAATTTGATTTTTTTATATAGTCAAGTTACTACTAATACTTTAAGTTATACGACGGCAATTTTTAAAAATCTTCCATGTAAGATATATGGACCCCTAAGGAGTGGTAAATTTGTTAACATCATGATTTTCAAACATTGTTACAAATTAATCCATTGAAAAAAATTATTGATGCATTATAATTAATATAAAATGAAAATAATTTTTTTTTTATTTCAGTACTTTAAAATATTTAATTTACCTTAACTTTTTTAAAAATTTATTTCTTAATTTAAATTCCTAAATATTATGATTACTTGAGGAATAATTTACAACATTTCCCCGTAGAAGACGATAAGGCTGACTGGAGGTATACCTGCGTTTCTAACCCAGTGACCCTATATCGATCCACCGTGTCCTCCATCCCACCTCCCTAATTTTTCTGAAAGTGTTACATCTCTGGATTAATTTTAAGAGCGAGGTTTGAATATATCCTTCATTCAGTTACCAAAATAATTGACAATAAATTTAGTATCAATTATAAATCATAAAATATTAGAATGGCTGTGAATAGTAGATGCTTACCGACTAATTTCAAGATTCCTACTGATACATTTTCCCTGATATATCTTACGAATAATTCTACCAATAAAAGTCAGTGTGTAATAAATATATATTGTGAAAAAGTCCAGATACGAGACAGCAACCAGGACAATCAAAATATATGATACTCGTGTAGATGAACTTATCTTATGTTGTTTGACCTCCCAACCTCAGTATCTCTTAGAAATTAAATTAATTTTGCAATGTTAGTTATACTGTGGAGAAATTGTCATTTTTATTCGAAAAAAAAAAACAACGAGATTCTCATGGATGATCTTAAAAAAAAAATTCATACATCAACTATAGATTGAGTTATGAATGTGAGGTGGTATGGTATTGAGTTTAATATATCCCAATATATTTAAAATATCCCTCCTTAAATCATTGACATTTATTCCTGGCACGTTGTATTTGTATATATCTATGACCATCTTTTTATGGTATTAAATTGAAAGTACCAATTAAGATCTAAAAAAAATGTTTTTAAGTTGGATACAATTAAACAGAGAGAATTTATCTATAACTTTTTAATATAATCTAAAATCATTTTTTATTCGAAAATATGAAATCTTAATTAAATATATATTTAATAAACATCATTTAATATGTTATTGGCTTTACTTATCATTTTTTGTTATTTTGTTTGGGCTTTTTCATATTACTTATAACTAATTAATTAGTGTTTTTGTTCTTTATTTTTTATACAATAGATATTATTGTTTCTTTTTCATGCATTATTAAAATTGTAATTTAATAATTTTTCTGATATTCAAGTAATGTGTATATATATATCTTAACTTTGAATATCCAATTTGAAGTTTTCGGTTTTATTCATAGTTTCGGTGGTGTATATGACGAATATCTTGCATTTTTTCTTCTTGTTGGTCTAAAATTTGTTGTTTTTTTTTGTAGTGAATTTATTACTTTAACAATTTGATATAAGTTTTAATTTGTTCGTATCTATTTTTTTGATTGCCTATTTTTATAAATTATGGCTTTTGGTGTTAATTATTTTTATGTGGTATCATTGGTTATGTGTTATAAATTATAAATATTATAATTTGATTATCTTTGTACTATTTACATAAAGTAAGTAAGTGTACTGAACGTTTTGATGTAAATTTACTTTATGTATAACATCCTGCTTTTTCATATGTTCAATCTTATCTTTTATATTTCTTCGTTTTTTCTAAGTTTTTTTGTTGTTATGTAACCCAAAGTACAAACATATACACTGTTTTGTTCTATTAGTTACTATTACTTTTTTATAATTAAGAATATAAATAATGAAATAATGTTCTGAATGTATTAATGAATATAGATGTAGAATAGAGGTGTCGAATATCTAAGGTAATGAGTTTTTTTTAATGCACATTCTCTTATAAAATTGGGATAAACGATTAAATAAAATATCTCATTTTTCGGATAATTACTGTTTTAATCTGGAGGTTTAAAATGATAGTTACAAACATTACATGAAATTTTCTTTATTTCATAAATAGTTTGTACATATATACATATTGGTACAGCAAATACCAAAGTCGATTCAATTTCGCATTGTAGCTGATTGTTCTATCGATTAAACAATGTAAATATAGCGATGAAAATTATTGGCATCCATTAAAACAATGTAATTTTTTTTGTATTTTATTATGCAAAAGGATTAAAATCTAAACAGGGAAATTCACATTGTCAAACTTTTTTATATTATTAATTCAGGCAGTCCTTTGTACTGTTTATAGAAAATTGAAAGGCTTAGGGCATGAATATGACAAGCCGCATGATGAAAATTATTCAATAGAGCTTTTTTGAAAAATTCTATTTTTATTTAATGTTTTATATTTTTCATATTCCATAATATTATAACTAAACTTTTTGGATCTATTTTATTAGATAAAACAAAAAAAAAATGGCTGTGCAGTGAAACAGAGGACCTGAAAAATCTTATTGTTTTCAAAATTGTCGCTTGACACATTCTTGCCCGAAGCCATTCAATTAGAAATATAACTGAATATTTAGCAAGTCATTAAGATATTTAAATTATATAAATATTCTATTGTTTATAGGATAACAGCACTGTTGCGTAGCCGCTTCTTTCGACGCTTAATATTTCAATATCAAAAATAAACTTACAAAATAACGCACGAGCAGCCAGTATTTTTCTTTAGTAATTTCACTATCGAAAAGAAAATTTCTTCGATACCTTCGTACCTCAACGCTGAGCACTCAAGGTAGGCGTATGCACCAATTTCTTTAGCCATGATTTCTCCTTCCTTGTATTCGATTTGGTCCTTAGATCCATCCCTCAAGTCTTTCTTATTCGCCACTAAAAGTTTTGGTATCCCCGGTGGTGCGAACTCCTTGATCTCCGGAACCCAGTACTCCCTGACGTTTTCCAAACTGTCGATGCTGTCTATAGAGCAAACGATGACAATGACTTCGACATCGCAGTACAGCAGGCTACGTATGTGCTGCCAGTCCTCTTGTCCGGACGAATCAACTAAAAAAAGTTTAAAGTGCTTTTTTTTATAACTCATGTCTGCAACTTCGTTCTCAAATATGGTCGGTGTATAGCAACCTTGCGGAAAATGGCCTTTGGTAAAGACCTGCAAGATACTGGTTTTTCCACACATGGCATCACCAACAAATAGAATCTTCTCCGTTTTAATGTTATCCATAAATCCTTTGCACTGTACACTTGGATCACTCGACACTGACTGCCGATATTCGACGAGATAAGCTATCTCTGAGATGTTTGCTTATGTATCTAATCTAAACAATTGAAATGCACTTAGGCATCCGGAAAAAAGGTATGTGAGGTAAACCAAATTCTCTTGTGCTAAAATATATAAATACATGTTATTGTTAGTTGTTAGTGTAAACATAGTCTGTGAATTTTAACCTTTAATCCTTACTAAATGGTTTTAGGGAAACCGTTGTACCTTGGTTTAGTTTTTATTAATCTTTCATATCTTTTGAAATAAAAATTTTTATTTCAAAATAGAGCTTTTTTTTTAGTGAATAATAAATGACCCTCTACTGTACCAACATGGCCTCTTTTGTAACTTGGGCCATGACTTGTTCCCTACTTTATGAATTTACCATGAGCAATATTTATATTGTTATTTATTATTTACACAAAATAAATGAAAAACAGTGTTAAAAAACATTAAAAATATTATTGGAGAAGTTTGTCGGGGGGTGGGTTCCGCAAAGAACAACATAAATAAACAAAACCATATTTATTTATTTAATGGCGACGTTAAAAATATTAATACAGCCTCTGTGTTCAAATTAATTTTCATTATCTTTATAGTCAATTAATTAGGAATTAATATATCTGAGATCCTGAGCAGATCATTTTTTACTTCTACTTTGGGCCGGACCAGAGTACAATGTATAGCAGTGACGCATTTACAATCATATCACATAATTTTTTTGGGTCAGAGTATTCGCTTAAGTCTTAGGGTAAAATGCTTAGAGCATGCATTCATTTTAAACTAAATAGATTAGAAACCATAAAACAGCTAGTGTTTTCGAATCAATATACATAATTTTTTATTAAAATTATTAAATCCATAGAAAAATAAGTTTTCCTTAAATGTACTCTATGTTGTCGCTTGACTGAGCTACTTCAAGTCGGGCATCCTGGATTTCCCCACTGATGATATCTTTATGTTGACACAAAAGCCAAATATTTCCTGATAAAACGTTTTCTTTAAGGTGGTCCGAGGCACAGATATTTATTTCTTTTGAAAATAAAAATTGCACATTTTCATGATAATTGAAATTTGAAAACGCGTAAAACTAATAATTAAAAAACAAATATTGATATTATAATAAGTGACATAAGACAAAATATTGATGTTTCAACGATAAATGTTTTTGGGGATTTTCTTGACATACTTCCTTTACCAAGTAAAACAATCCCGCTGTCCATCAGACATCTCCGATCCCCTTTAATTCAAATCATCTACAGTCTTTAGATTTACATAAAACGAGCCGTAGCTTTTGGCAGATTATTCATTATCAGATACTCTTGCATATGAAATTTTGTCTGTCGCTTCAGTACCATTGCTGCCTTATAATCCCTCCACAATACCTATCTATCACACACATACATATTTATATACCTAATGTACTTATTGCTTTTTATTGCTAAATTCTTTTATATTAATTTATTCTTCTCGTAGGTTCATGAAAGCACATCTGCTTACTATATAATATCTAAAAGAACTTGTATGAGCATAAATAAAGAATTTATTCATTTTATTTAAAATAATGTTAAAGATTGTAAGTTGACTTAATTGATTTTTCTTATTTTAAAACACGATTATGTTTCCAGTTAAAAGTATTTAATCGCTCACTCCTACATTACATGCTTAACTGTAATATTTATTTTATATATAATCTTTTCAATTTCTTGAGGCTGGTATTTATTTTTTAAATCAATCAATTGATATTCATGTTAAGTCTTAATACTAAATTCTTTTGTATTCATTTATTTGCTCGTATAGGCTCATAAAACCACATATATTTACTATATAATATAGTACAAGAGCTGGGAAGAAAATAAGGCAGTTATTTCACCCCAATTTTTGATTACTTTAATGAAAACTATGTATAATTACTAGTCAAAACTGATGAGTCTGCCAAGTGTGAATATAGGTACTGGGAATATAAAATGGCTGCTGTTTCAAAACCTTAAAAAAACATTAATTTTTCATTCGGAGCTCTATATCTTAAAAACTACCAACAACACTAGAAAATCTGAAAGATCAATATTTGAAGGAGAGTCAATTTGCTGAAATATCAGCCCTAATAGAGCATTTTACGTCCAATAGTTCTCGAGATATAGCCTTTTAAAAAGCTACATTCCATAAAAATATCAGTAGTTAGTGAATCTATTTTGAGAAATCTATATCTCAGGAACTATGTGACGTACAGATGTCTATTATTCAAATCTATTATTCAAATTAAAGCTAGTCTAATGTACTATAAAGTAGTTTATGACCTTTACCTTCGTAGGAATAGTAGTTATCATGATATTTGCTAAAATAAATTGATTTATAGTTGTTCGATATCTAAAAAGATATCTAAAGGAATACCTAATATCTAAAAGGACTTGTCTCAGCATAAATAAAGAATTTATTCATTTTGTTTAAAATAATGTTAAAGAATGTAAGTTGACTTAATTATTTTTTCTTATTTTAAAACACGATTATGTTTCTAGTTGAAGGGATTTAATCCCTTACCTCTACATTACTTGCTTAACTATAATCTTTATTTTATGTACAATCTTTTCAATTTCTTGAGATTAGTATCCATTTTTTAAATAAATCAATTGATATCCATGTTTAGTCTCAACACTCTTTATTGTATGAATAGTCCAACGTTTCGGGCAATTCGTCCATCCTCAAGGCCAATTTTAAATATAATTTTACATCTCACAGCCAATTATTTAATAACATTTTGCAGGATATTCAGCCCAGGTCATTAATTACAAGTCAGATTACCCTATTTTGTCACAATTTCATTTATTTTTATAACTCTTAATTTTAGATCAACTTGCATTATCAACTATCATATAAACAAACTATTTAAGATTGTCCTTGAGGATGTCCAATTTGGCCGAAACGTTGGAGTTTTGATATAATAAAGTGTTGAGACTGAACATGGATACCAATTGATTTATTTATAAAATATAATCCTTATATTTATTTTTTTTTATTATGAAATCCTGTTCTTTTTAGAGATTTCTGATTCTTATACTTGACTAATGTGGCGGACGTAGTGCGAATTGAGGGCGAGAGTTGTCAATGTATCATTATCGATTCCTTACCAGGAAATGAGTCACATTGAATCTCAAGATTTTTCCAATAGCTGTCCATAACAGTAATATCTTGCGGTTATTACTTTACCCTATTAATAAATACCCTAAATAAAATATCTTTAAAGTGGCAAATACTAAAAGTCTCGGATGATCTAAGCGAGAAATTTCCTATTTCCAATGCCTAATTATAACCTGGCGCTCTATGATTACCATAAATCGGTTCTGACCCAATGCAAGGAAGCATGGAGCTGTTTTTGGTCCAAGGACCTGAAACAGATAAAAAAAAGACAACACTTGGTGATACTCAAGCTCTACCGCCAATTTTCGAAAATCGTCATGAACAGTCCATCATAACCCGATTCAGGATCGGACATTCAATATTAAGACACAAGCACCTTCTTGAAAGAAACCCACTTGGAACACTATTCGCGTCAGTAATCATCAAGAATGTCTTTTTGGCCTACAGGAACAACGTCAAGCTTTACTGACAGAAAATTGGAAGAATCTTTTCTTAGAACCGTTCCTAAAGAAGAACTACTTGTATCGAGAAATGTAACCATGAAATCCAGAATACGGTGTCTCTAACCCTGGAGTTGTATACGGCACCTAAAAATTAAGCAAAAAGCGAGAAAATTATTTTTTTTTTTTACCGCCTTCTTGAATTTTGTTTTCAAAAATCATTAAAAAATCTTGCGTGGTATAAATTTACAGAAACGTTCGTGCTGACTAAGATTATATTATTGATTTAAAAAAATATGAATAAATAAAAAAAAAAAAAATGGTGGCTGTAAAACCGAACTGCCTTAAAATTTTCGCTTATTTTTCACTCTGATATTCATTATCTGGTTCTCATTCAGCTTAAATTGTTTAGATTGATCATTTTAATCATGTGATGTTAAATTCTGTTACTTATCATCTTTCGCTCATTTTATCTCGCTTCTATAAAATATTATCTTAATTATTTTTTCATTTCACAATCTTTGGTGAGCGAATAATCTTAATCTCTTATTTATCTATAGTAATATTTACTTATTATATCTAAGTCATTTTTTATTAGATGATGTAATATAAAAAATAATCAGTACAAATAAAAAGTGTGTAAAAATTAACAAATTATTAAGTATAATTTAAACTTCAAAATAGTCTAAAAAATCTGCCATGACCTCAGAACAGCACTGGTGTGGTTAGAAGGAAATAAAAGAATATCATATCAATCCTATAAGTAAGATGCCTATAAGCTAATATATGTAATACACGATCTCGAATCCCCAAAAATTTTTATTGGACATACACTAATGAAACAAGATCATATTTTATGATCAACAGAATACTAACAAGAAAACGTATGGTTTTTTTTAAACACATTTTTTATCGTTTTGCGATATTTTTCTATATGAAATGAATGTAAGTGGTGCACATCTTCGTTATTAAACAACTGCTTCTTTTCAGTCAATTTTCCAACTCTGAATTGAATACGACCCTGAAATGATTGATTCGGCAAGTTGGACACTGATTCAAAAATAATAATGATAATCAATCCATTGTAACAAAAAAATAATTACTATACACTGATCATTGTATGATAAATATTATAAGATGATGTGAGATAAATTTTTTTTCTAATGTAGAAATAAATTTTTGAAAACTTTTAAATTGATTTTGAAATGTTTCGTTGTGTCGTGAAATACACAGTGTCGATTCAGAACCTAGAGTTTGAAATGTATTTATATTCATGTTACAAGGATAATGACTCATAAAATATAATCAACCTATAGGTTTTGTTTTTTTATCAGCTTTTAGCTTTTTTTCTTCAGTGAATCGAAAGATGGCTGTAGGAAATATTTAATTTCCAACTTTGGTTTGACATCATCTCAGGCTTGTGCAAATGTATAGAACTCATTGAAAGTGCTATTGTAAGACCGCTTACATAAGAGAAAATCGAAACGGTAGACGACTTCTTTGCCTGCTCACTGGAGAAGAGACTAATACAAGTAGAATAACTGCCATCTTCTGTATTTTTGTGCTAAAAGTAGCTTCTACGAAAGATAATAAAAAATCTATTAAAGATTAAAATTAATAAATAATTCTCACAACTAGTACATCCATAATGCTGATCCATTTTTTCTCCTTTTACAAGTCAAAGAGTAAAAAACAATGTAAAAATATTTAATCTACCTTGAAATTCTACATATATAATAGATCGATTTACATACAAATAAGATGTAAAATGTTTTTATTTTTTTTTTGAGTTGCGAAATACTAATCTCAAAGACGAACACTATCTCAAGAAAATCACTATTTTGAAGGATTTTTGATGTTACAAACTTCATATTTGGATATTTTCATGGTTTATTATTTTTTTTAATTTAACACTTTTGCATTTGAGACAGTTTTATTAGATTACAATTTTTTATGAGAATTAGATATGAATAATACAAAGTGTGTTTTGCCTGTTTTTTCCAGGAACTCTTGGGGCGTGTTGGTCTAGGGACCAACGCAATTCAACATATTGATTCAATATGAGCCAATTCAAAATATTGATCACTGGTCAATATTAGCATATTGACGAGTGATCAATATCTTGAACCCTAGATTCACCTAAAAAGGTTTCATCAAAATTTAGGAGGCACGTGTTAATCCTTTCCTTAGGATTCCTTAGGCTTATATCGGGGGGAGGAGGGAGGGGAGGAGAAAAGGGACAATGTAGTATTGTATTTAATTTAGTGTTAGATGTTTTATGGTTTTGAGCTCTACTCTACCCCTCACACGTGGGGATAGAGTGGGCTCGGGGATTCTCAGGGTCAATTGTATAAATATTGTATATAAGAGTGAAAATGCGATTAGAGATTATATTATTTTATTAATTTTTTCATACACATAGTTTGATTATGTTCAATTTCTTTATCCTTCTGTTTGTATATATTTTAATATTTATTTATTTTTATTTTTGTTTTAGTATGAATGTGATCATTCATCACTATTACCTATTGCCCATAATTGTGTGGCAAATTGTAATATCTATCAATAAATAAATTATTAATTAAAAAGATATTTTATGGAGGTATACATCGCCTAAGATTTTGAATGGAATCCTATTTTTACCTGACTAGTATCTATAGCCAGTTAAATGCATAGCGTTTAGGTTTATATCATGAAACCTATTTACATTAAATGGATTTCAGATTTTTCTTTTGTATTGAGTTTCAGGTATCCAGAAGTAAATAGTTTTCACATTTAAAGTTTCCGCTTTTATTATTGTTAAGTTTTCCGGTGCAAATTATATTTTTTCAACACCTATTTCTTATAAAAAATAATTAAATTTTTAACCTGGACTAAACAAGAGGCAGTTGAGAAGTAGTTATTGAACTGTTAAACTAATATTCTTTCCAAATAACTAGGGCAAATTATGCGAGGACATTCTTACAAATACAATGAAAATTAATATTCTGAGGAAGATAAACAATTAGCCCAGGCAAATTAGACAAAATAAGAAAAAACAAAACAAATTGCAAATCCCAAACATTAAAAAAATAAAGACAATCAGAAGGTTATGGATTATGTGTGGAAGGAGAGTAGGGTTTATTTGTGTTTTTATCTAAAATTATAATGGGTTTGGTAACAAATATATTTCTAAGAAAATTTAGAATTTAAATATTATGCAATCTCTACGGTAACTCATTTCCTCACTTATGCGAAGTGAAACACATTTTCTTTCCTTCTAACATACCTTTATAATTTATTTTTTGTTTATTAATATAAGGCAATTCACGAAGGTGATGTTTGCCTAGTTTTCTACAGTTAACCAACCTATTCAAACCATTGTGGCTGGATCAAGTTTTTCATTTTGTGGAACCACCACTTAATGATAAAAACAACGCCCTTGACTTTATAATTCAAACCCACTTCCAGTCGAGTTATAAATTTGGGAATTGGTAAACTTATAGCTTTTTGCCTATAATCGACGAACAAAATTCCAAAAAGCTAGATTTTATATGTGATCCATGTTTTTTTTTTTAATTTAAGATTTATTTGTCGTTTTATACTTATTAATTTATACCTGCAAATTTATTATTTAAGAGCATATATTTTTTCTATATGAATTTAAGTTTCACTGAATTTATTATGTCCTCATTTATACATAATTTTATTTGATTTTAACATCATCAAAGGATTTATTTGATAGCTGCGCTATCTAGCGGCTAGTGCGAGAACTAGACTGTGCTGGTTGGTTTAGTTGGTTCGCTGAAAAAACGATGGTAGCGCTGATGATTGGTTAAATATTATTAAAACACTTGAATATTTATTGACAATTTTATTATTTTATGTGATACGTATTTTATTATTAACATAGAAATAATTATATTAGTTTTAATGTTATTACGTCTTTACATCATGTTTTGGAAAATAAAGTACTTACTTCCATTAATCTTCGATAAGAAATCAACTTTTGCTTGAATAATGTTTTAAATTTGTATCATTCCAAAGTATTTATTTCCATGAATCTTCTGTAAGAAATCAACTTTCGCTTGAATAATGTTTTATATTTTTATCTTTCCCAAGTTTTTCACAATTATTTGATAGTTACAAATTCTATATTTTTTACTTTATTATTACGTTTTTATGATTTTCATATATGTAAATTTTATTGCGAATAACACCATTAATATTCATTAAATTTGGTTCAGTGCAATACGTTCAGCAATAAAATCTCATGTTTTGAGACTATTTTTGTGAAATTATGCTAAAAGAGAAAGTTTTATTAGCATAAATAAAACATAAGGTATCCAGGGAACGTGGGTCATAAAAATTCATTAGTTTAATTTTAGATTAACTCTACACCCAGTTTTTCGTAGATTTTTTCTGGACAATTACCCTCTAGCTGATTTCATATCAGCTGTACACTTACCACATTTTCAGATTCCTGATATTGTCTTATTTTATAAAAAAAATGTAATATGTATATATTTTATTAACATTTTCGTTCTGCCCACAGAATTATTCTAAATGGAGCCCCTAATATTTAATTCCGTGTGAGTAGAAATATGAAAAAGAAATGATGATTTTTCGAAGAAGAAAAGAGCGCCCAACCACCATCTTAGTAAACTCAAAACTGTTTTGATTATTCTCTTCTTCCTTATAAAACACAACATTGCACTTACTTGGAATTACCACCTGTCTCTGTTTACTTCACTTTTTCTTTCTTGAAAATGCACGCATATAATCTCAATTTAGAGTACTTTCAGTGTTAAATTAGACGCAGAGAAACAATTTTTTTTTAGGGAGAAGAAAAACCATAACATGATATTGCTTTATTAATAAAATTTTTATTTCCACTTGATTTTTCACCACAATGTCTGTATTTTTTTACGACTATATGTCTGTGAAGTTCAGATTCAGAATGTTGTGATCGATAAATTAAAACGAATCAAGAGTGAACTGAGAAGTGCGATTGCTTTAAGACAAATTGAGGACTACATTAAATTATTTGACATAAGTAAATAGAAAGTGATAGAGGCACTTAAATAACTAGAATTCAGAGAAGTAATTCATTTTAAAATATAGTAAATATTTAAAAATATTAAATCTGTACAGATGGAAAAATGTTATAAGTCACTTTTATGTCTCTTTATGATTGTTGCTTTTTTTTTCTAATTATCCATGTCATTATGTGAATTTGACTTACATTTTACAATTTGCCCTCGTTATTTTCTCATAATATTATTGAAGAAGGCTTAGGATTTATTGAAACCTTAACACGAACGGAGGAGATTCTGGATTCTCCTTTTTTATTAAATAGTAACTTATAACATTTTGCCAAATAAACTCCGAAATAATAATTATTTTAACTAGCAGGTTGTTTATTTCTGTTTTATAACCTAAAGTTATTTAGAAAATAAATTTTCAAATTTTGATGCCCCCTAAAAAAATAAAATTTCGAACTTGCTATACCAGTGACCCTTAGTTGATTAAACAAAATCCTGATAATTTTTACATGTATTTATATTAGTGAGTATTTTAATTTTTCTGTGTTATAGTTATTTAGGAGGAAAACTGCTTTCATTTTTTCTGATTTTTATATGTTATTGTCGCTCCTACAAGTATTAGCTCATAAAACAAAACAATCTTACTCACTTAATATCCTGATAAGATCTCACATTTATTGTACTGTTTTGTGGTTTAATATATAACATAACATTATTACATATGACCATATGAATCTAACGCCGTATGAACAGGAAGGTACTGAAAAGGAAATAAACCTGTTGGTAACTCGGATTACTGACCAGTTACAGACTCAATATTGAATTGACTCCAAACACGAAGCTACTGGAAAGGAACTAACCAGTTGTTAACTCGGATTACTGACCAGTTACAGGCTCAATATTGATTTGACTAAAAACACGAGGCTACTGGAAAGGAACTAACCAGTTGTTAACTCGGATTACTGACCAGTTAGTAACTCAGATTACTGACCAGTTGCAGACTCAATGATGAATTGACTCCAAATACGAGGCTAGCCATCAGCAATCAGAATCTCTAGTTCGTTTGAATCACAGACCAGACCAGAGCTAATAGCACTGTGTGCAGTGTCCCATTGTATTACATAGTGACTCAAAGTAAACCAGTTGGTAATTCACGTCACTGATCAGTTCCTTTTCAGTGCATACGGCCCAATTAATCTGCTTGAAGAATATAAGAATTAATGCTTGTTTTGTTTTAGCTATAGGATGTATTTGGTGTGCTTCTGAGATCTCGTAGGCTGCAGTGTACGATAGCTAAGATGTATTTATTCATAAACCTTTTTTCTATTTATTATCTTCTCTTAGTATATATTTATTATATCTTTTTTTTTTAATCATTTTTTAAATTAAATAATTCAAGTACATCTAAATGTATGAGCTGAGTTTCAGCTCGTATAAGCGAAAGTGGGGCGTATAAAAACACCGCCGGACCCCTTTCGATTAAATGAGGTTACAGCTAATGTTTCCTCTTATTTCATAATAAGTATAAAGGGTTATGAGAAATTTAAAAAAGTGTCCTCATTTTTAATTAATAAATTAATTTGCTCATTGATACATCTAATAGCAAACAATAAAAATAAAAAATTCTTTGACTGTAATAATTTGCTGAGTAATTCAATATATCTGTAAATGCTCATCCAACATTAAATCAGAACGAGGGGGTAATCAGTTGCTATGATTCGCAATACATCGAAAAAAAGGATACTATAACCGCACTAAATGTCAAAATTAATAATGATATTCTGGGAATAAAAATAAAAACTAACGGTAACGAAAAAATGACAAATCTATAGGTCGTAAATTTTCTGATGCTATTCCCACTCGAATTTATAAATATAGAATATCTTAATATAAAAATACAAAAGTAATATAAAAACACCAAAACCTCTGAGATTTTACAAACCAATACCTCAGCATATCTCATCATACACAAAACTTAAACCGTTTCCTCCGGATGTGTCAAATAAAAACATACGGATAAGTACACCAAAGAACCTAAATGTGTGTATTGTAATGGACAACAACAGTTTAGATGGATCTTGCTCTATTTACACGAATAAATAAATTAAAAGCATTCAATTTACTTAAAAAAATGTCTCATAACTAAGCCAAAAACTATGTAAATTAGAAAACCCCCAAAATTTCCAACCACTATTCTCTGATATAACAAGTTTTAAAACACAATAAATAGGAACACAGACAGATATATTTTTCAAATTCAATTTTCACAGATTATCAAACAAAGGCGATTCCAGACTAAGCCCCTAATCTACCCATTGCCTTGGCATCAGCGAGACCAAAGCCACAATGTAACATTGTTACTAGGTCGATCTTCATAGCCCAGACCCATGTCTCCCCTATATTTATACTAGCTTTTACGCCCCTTTCTGTATATGTGTGTTTGTATTTTTGTATATATTTGGGAGTGTTTATATAGATGGGCATATGTTTATATGTTTATATCGGCATATGTTTATGTTTATATCGGATGTACATGTCTATAATTTCTTTTTATTTCTCGAAGAAATCGAGTATCTTACAACCCATTCGCTGTTTTGTCTGTAGCTGTTTCTCTCCATTGTCCATCCAAAGTAAACATTTGCTTCTTATACCTGCCCCCGGAAGAAATAATCAATCAAAGAGAAGTAAGTAATTTGATCAATCAACTACCAAATTCAAAAATATTGTTTGCTGATACTAACGCCAGGAACACATGTTGGGGTTCAGATTCGACTGAAAAGTTGGCCTCCATTGGCCACTTAGTACTTAAGGTTCTTGACCAGTATCACCTTATTGTCCTCAACGATGAGTCCCCTACTCACTATGTCTCAGATAAGGATCATTCAGTTATATCGATATTACAGCCAGCTCAGTGTCTATCGTGACTAAACTAGATTGGAAAACTCTTAATAACTACAATTTGAGTGACCGTACTCCTATATTAACCTCTCTGATTTCAGTTACTGATGCCACTAACTATAGACAAAACACGACAAAGATGTGGTAGACTAAGAATGCCGATTTGGATTAATTAAAAATTGTCTTTATTAAAAAAAATCAAAATATTATAACCAATAACTTAAATATCGACATTTTTAATAATCTCCTTATACAAAAAGTCTAAAAATCCATCCAAAAGATAAAACAAAATTGTACAAATAAAACAAAAAACATTTCCTTGTAGGACAGGAACTATGCAGAAGCCATCAAGAATCGGAACCTTGCATTTAGGAAGTTTATTAAATTCCCTAATAATAACAATCTACTTCTGTACAAACAGCTAATTGTAGGCAAACATTTTTAGAATCGGACTCCAAAAATATTTCTAGAGAAGATCTCAAGGTCATAATAATGCTCCTAGGCGTCTGAAAAGAAGCCTAGGAGCATTATTAGGTAATGAATGAGAAGCCAGGTTAGAAACGAGTTGGTTAGGTTGGTTGGGAAGTTTATCATGGAAGGATTGGTTTCTGGTTCTGGCCAAATCGCAACATAGAGAACATTGAGGTCCTGATGGATGACTTGATTTGTGACAAAGTAGGCATTAAGGATTTTGGACTGTAAGGATCGGATTCGGGAGGAATTTGATGGTTTAGTGGAGGCCCATAGCTCAACTGCGTAAGTCCAGATAGGCCTTATAATAGTCATGTAATGTTGTAATAGTCGGAATCGATGAGTAGTTTCCTGTCTTTTCAGTCTTACATAAGGATTCCATGTCAGTCGTTTGTCCAGATGTAGTCCTAAGTAACGGATCTGTTCAACAGGAATAAGTGGGGTCAGCTGTAAAAACTGGATACTACCCAAATAGCTAACCGCAGGACCTGTTAATATTTCTAATGAACTTCTTAAAAAAACTCACCCTTCATGTGAATCAATGATATTAATTGCCATTACTGGTATGATGGCAATGATATCAATGCAAACGGTAGTAGATATCCGGATATTTGGAATACAATAGTCGTATCAAATCTAAAACCAAACAAAGCAAGTCTTCCTTTTAGCCATGTACCAATCGCATTAACATACTGCTTATGTAAAAATATGGAAATAGTACTTAACAGGGGATTAAATTGGTTTATAGAATATAACAACTTATTTTCGACAGTCAATGTTAATTCAGGGAATCGTTGCACAATCCACCGTATGTATGAGAGGCTTGTATCCAGCTGGAATTTTTTAACTTGAAGTAATTTCTTTTGTCGGCATAACAAAGGGCCGCCGGGCCTTTGTCGGCAGAGACCCAATCGGCAAAACATTTAAAGTAATGTACAGAGATATATAGATAACAGAGGGTATGCACCCCCTGGAGACGATTGACCGAGTAGGCAGAGATAAACAAATAAACATCCCTTATCTTATACGTGGCCACTTTAAACACCTCGGGGAAAATACATAAAGAAGAAAGCCGCCTTAATTAATTACATGAAAGGTAGGAAAAAGACCAACTTTCGCCGAAGGTCATTGGACCTTCTGCCCCCTCTGAACACAGAAAAACCAATCAAAAACAGAAATAAAAAGAAGGAGGAGTCAGAAGGAGAGGGGGGAAAATAACCGGAAAGGACTGGAGGAACAGGGTTGCGGATATGAGGAGTGCCTTCAAATGTGTAAGGCACTTCTACAAGACCTCCAGCGAGTAAATACCTCTTTCAAAAAGCGGACTGGAAAGTCCTGGCGTCAGGCAGTGATGGAATCCCTTACGTACTGACGAAGATTCTCCCAAGGAAAGGTAAGGCGTTTCTCCTGAACATCTATAACTCCTGCCTGCGCCTATCGTACTTCCCCACAGCCTGGAAGCAAGCAATAGTGATGCCACTTCTTAAGCCGGTAAAGAAAGGGGACCTACCGGAGCATTATCGTCCGATCAGCCTCCTCCCACACATCAGAAAAATCTTTGAGAGGCTGGTCCACCACCATCTCATGGACCATTGCTTAGCTGAGGCCATCATACCACCAAAACAGACCGGCTTTTTGCGGGGTGTCTCCTGTGATCATCAGTTCGCAATGCTCCAGGCATTCACCAACGAGCAGATGAGGAGAAATCGAGCAACGACCTTCATTTACCAGGACTGCAGCCAGGCATTTGAGAGTGTCTCACACCCGCTCCTGCTCCATAGGCTGGAGAAATTCAGGTTTTCTGCCACCCTCTGCCGACTGCTAAGAAGCTATCTTACTGGCAGATCGTTCGTGGTACGAGTTGGCGAAGACCTCTCTCCTCCAGCCCCCACCACCTGCGGAGTACCTCAGGGCTCAGTTCTGGGACCGTTGCTCATTGTAATCTTCAAGGCGCCGATTGTGTCTATAGAACATAAGGAAGCAGTGGTTGCAGCCTACGCTAATGACATAGGGATCTACGCCTCCAGCGCCAGTACTAAACGGGCTCTCGTCCTTGCCCAGGAAGCTTCTGCCACCATAGACCCAATAGTTATGTCCTTTCAGAAAGGTAAAAAGAGTAGCCCGCCCCAGAGATTTGTAGTTGACCAACAGGGTCGGAAAGTCTCCAACTTCATCCTCTACCTTGGCGTGACACTAGACCGTCATCTCACTTTCTCTCATCACGCCAAGGAGAGACTCAAGATAGCCCGACTCAAATCCTATAGACTGCACCACTTGCTCACATCTCCTCAACTCTCGTTACGCCTAATTTACTCCAAATTTACAAATTACAGTGATAAGACCCACATTGCTCCACGGTGCCCCACTCATGAGACACCTCTTCAAGAAACACTCACACGATTACACGGCTTCCAAGGATCTATACTCCGTAAGATAGCCCGGGGAACCACGCTCCAGAGGGCCAAGAACAATGTCATCCTAGAAGAGCTCCAACTCTCCTCTCTGTCGGAGTATATAGGCCGACGACACTTCAAGTTCTTTAATGGGTTGAAGGCCTGCTGTAACCCACTTTTTAGAGAAATCGCCCCTCCACCAAGACCCAGGAGGTGGTAGAGCACTGTTCCCTTAGTTGACCTCCTCGACGAGGGAAGGGCTTCAGACTCTTAAAGTCTGAAGTCTAAATTTTTTTTCATCATACCACCAGCGTAACGGCCCCTCCCCGCTCCAATAATCTACTAGCGGAAGCAAATCAAGACTACATCATTAATTAAGACTTCTCCTACCTTATAATGCGTAAAGGCAATCAAAGGTACCACAAAATCTAGCTGTACATATGGGACACCTCACTATATGTACACATAAGAAACTAATTTAAATTTTAGGAAGGTACGAAAAAAAAAAGAGTTCGGGACAGTCTTGAATAGAGTCTGGGAGTTGGACGGAGGAAGACAGTCTGGGACAAAGGACAGTCTGAGAGTCGGTAAGAGATGGACACTTGAAGACAGTCTGAGGGACGATCAGGGGAAGACCAGTTGGAGGCCAGGGAAGGAATTCACCCATCGAAGGGATTACTAGTTAGACTATAGACTATAGAGATTATAGACTACCGCCAAGCCGACCGACGTACCAAAATGAGTAAGACAATTTCCGTTATAATTTGAATGTCAATTGATAGTATTAATAACTTAGAGTCAGTATAAATATCAAAGATCCCAACTGGTACTTCTCAATTCATAATATAATAATTAAAGTATAAGGAAACAAGTCTACCATGCTCTCTCATAATATTATTCTTGTTAATGTATATATAATTGTAAATATAAAATATGTAACAAAGACTTTACTTTTTAATTAAGAATCCCTGCATGCCACCTCATATATAATAGCCTAGTAAATTGGTGAACACGATACCGTTGGAAAGGAACTGCAATGATTAATTATAGATATTCATATCTAGCATACCATGGCGAGGGTGTCTATGGTACTAGTGTTTGAATTAAATATAGCGCATACTTTTTCAGTCGGTTCCCATCAGGAACCGATAGAGATGCATAAGTACATAATATAAATACATTAATATATGAATAAATATCAATATAATACCTGTATGGGGAACCCCTAGTCGGACTTAGAAACCCCGAAGCCCCATACACGGCAATTACAACTTCAATAAGGTGTCTCCATCTCATTCCTATCAAACGCAGTAGCAGTATCTTTCGACATCGAAAAGGCTTTTGATATGGGATGGAAGAGATTAATAATTAATTAATAGCATGGGTAGTCTAGGATAGTTCATTCTATTTATACATCATCAATGTTTTATCACACTGTCCATTTCAAATTCGAACGTTCCTCTCTCAAAAACTGACCCAAATAAATAACGTACCGCAAGGAAACGTTCTTCGCCCAACACTTTTTAACCAAAACTCCAAATAAAACGACAATAAAATAAATAAAACTACTAAATCATTTCAAAAAGGAATTCAATGCTTCCAATCCTTAATGGGCAGTTTAGATGTTTGGCAAATTAAAAAAGGTTTCAAAATATCAGCTGAAAAATCTAATGTAATTACTAGGAAAAGACAAGTTTATATTAAATTTTTGGTTATGCCAGTTAACTAAATGCTAACCTGGACTACGGAAGCACAGCATCCTTAGCTTTAAAAATATTAGATCGCATACAGCATACCAGTATTCGGTTTACAGGCGCCCACTGAACAAGACCGATAGCCTGCTTATGTGTAGAAGCTGGGGAGAGAGGGGAGGGACCATTGTTGAAATACAGGTAACACATATTAATTAGTATAATTGGTAAAACAAATAGTTAAGATCAAAGCTCTCTCGGAGTCAGAATATTTTATTACCCCAGACGAAATCCCATTTTTTTAAAAATACTTAACAAAAATGAGATTACCTAAAACTTTGATGTACGGGTTAAACTTTTGCTCACTGAACTTAAGTTCATATTACTGGAAATGTTTTAACAATTATAAGTAAAAATCCCACCATGGCATGTTGCTAATGTCAATATATGTTTTAAATTTTATCTCCACTCAATAAACAATTGCATAGCAAAACAATACTTCTACAATTTTCTGGAAAGATTCATTCAACTTAGTGGAATTAATTGCCAGAGTCTAACACAGCGGTTCCCAAAGCATATTTCACGACACCATTGTGGAATTAAGAAAACATTGTGGCACAATTATCGGTAGATAATTGTTGAATGCGTACAAGAAGCAGAACTGCAGAGCAAATGCTGGAATGCGCTATATATTTGCTATTTTAATTTTGTTTTTAATAAGAAGAAGATGGTCAGGGTTGCGGTCAGAAAAAAACAAAATAATTTTCAACTATTTATCATCCGACGTTTCGCCTCACTTTGTAGGGCTTTATCAGGTGTGTTGAAGATTCAAGCTAAACAGACTTTTTTTTTTCTTAAAAGCTATCATCTTGAACAGCTTTGATTAAGCCCTACAAAATGAGGCGAAACGTCGGATTATAAATAGTTTAAAACTATTTTGTTCTTTTTGACCACAACTCTGACCATCTCTTTATATTTAAAATTATACGGTCAACTATTTATATATGTATTTTCATTAATTTAATATTTTCAGAAAGCTGCTTTCGCTTGCGGCACACCTAGCATTCACTTGGGCACCCTCCTGTGTTCAATAAAAGTACTTGGAACTAGGCAAGCAGAGTTTTCTTTACTAAGCCAGACCATATACCATTGGTAGCCACATTAAAATGAAGTGTTTCTCATCATGGTTTTTGATCGCGCTAGGAAAGTAGACTCAGTACCGTAACCTAGTGAAGGAAACATCGCCATATCAAGTCAGTTTGAAACTCTTTTTTACTCTGTTATGGTACAAGGAGGGATACCAAAGAGATTTAGAGTATCATGAAAAGTAACTAGTTTGCAAGGCCTACTGGATGCGAGTAAAGCGATTCGACTCACTTTTCTTCTGCATTCTAATATGAATCAACTATCGATTAAGATAACGATATTAGATAATTATGTGAGATAGGATCTAGGAGTTGATGAGATAGCGACAAGCGGTAAGAAAAGAGGAGGTAGAGAGATAAATCAATGTTGCCGCACCTGTTGCCGGGTCGGTAGTGGGAGAGAGGAGAGGAGTGGGGGGCAGGTCCACTCAGTTAGTTGTAGGATTCCAACCCGTTAACAAGTCTCTCTCTCATCCCCCTCAGTGATATAGCCATCACACATTCACAAACGCAAAAACTCACACAAACCAATACAAAACTCATGACACGCATAAACATAATTATATATTTTAAAACGGACATTATTTCCGTCTTTCTTCTGTGATATCCTCTCCGCTGTTCCCGGCTATTCTAACAGTGTTCATGTGTTTTAATCAGTGCTTTTTCTACTCGAAAGTAGTGTTATTCTCTTTATGCATAGATAAATATATCTTTAAGATATTTTCTAAAAGTTAGTGAAGAGACTGAGAGACTTATGTAGCGTCTAGTTTTTCGGACCAATTTTGTAATAAGAGTGAACTTTCGAAATTGCCTGTATTGTTTAAGAAAGTTAGCATTTGTCGTTTTATTTTTACTATATTAGAGAATAAAAAAAAAATAATAAGGTCTTATAAGAAGGAAGTTTAGTAACTATTACATATAAATTTGTTTCAATCCCAAATATACTGGTCCCTAGTCAAACCTTTCATTATTAATCTTTAAAGCATTGACAATATTGATAGAAAAAAAATTATATACGTAAAAATTATGATAACTCCAAAATTTTGTATCGTTATGCTATATTCCGTAAAAGTATATATATATTCAGAAGTTGCTTAAAACAATTTTTTTTTTTTAAAGTGACATTTACAGTGATAGGTATGATAGTAGCCTCGCAAATTTCATATATTTTCTATGTATTTGCTTCTCATAATCCCTTAAATATATAACATATAACAAGTATAACATTTGTAAACCATGCCTCTCTTGTTCAATGTAACCAAATAATTTTCCTTTGATATTAGGTATTCGTTCAACGCAATTGTTCAGTACACAGTTCATTAAGGGGACATTGATATTTAGATAGTTCAAAGAGTATGTATTAATTTTGCTTTTCTGAAATACAAAATTTTATCCAATGTCATGATATATTTTTTGTAATGTTTTAAATTTATTTTTCATATCGAAAATGGCAACAATATAATTGAAAACGTTTAATTTTTCACAATAAATGTAGTACCCTAAGAAGCATATTATATTTACTGATCTATTAAAATAAATATAAATTGTAGGTAATATCTACAAGTTTACGTTTTATGGAAAATATAAGATAACTTCATCGAACTTTTTTTATTGCTCACATTTGTACACCCATTACTTGTTTAAAAGTTTATAAATTTATTTTACATCGTTTAATTTATTGATATAAATGATGATAAAGCTTTTATAAGACCTTATATATCTATCTCATAAATTTATAATTAGCATGATTTATAATTTATAAACGAGTGAGGCAAGGCGTTTATGAGGCCCCACTGCATGGAGTTGAGTTACATGACATAGTGAAAACAATAATTACCCAATGAGTAGGGGTGGTGGCGATATCTACTCATCATTTATAAAAGGTGAGAATTAAAGAGACTTATGAGGTTTACAATCGTGAATTTTCAATTTATATTTATTAAGTTAATTTTTTTACAATACACTTAAGTTAATAGTCACGTAAAGAAATTTTAGGAATTACGTAAATTCTATTTCAACTCCGAATGTTACCGTTACATATCACTCACGCTAAGAAATGTTATGTGTCTCTATTATAGGGAATTTAATCCTCAATATTAAATATTTATTTAGTCTTAAGGGGTAAAATTTTCTAATTATTAAGTACTTTTTAAAATTACTATTCTGAGTTACATGATTTTTTTTAGTATAAAATAAATAAATAAATGAAATGATATCAATATACCAAATGAAATTATATTTTATTTAATTTTGAGTTATGTCATATTTCTTATGTTAGTATTCTCAGTAACATTTTTTCGAAAATATAGAATGACATATACTAAAAACTTTGTATACTAATGAACTTTCTTTATTGTAGCCAATGAAAATGAACGAATTTCGCAAAACCTTATTTAAATTTTTTTTAAAAATAAAGTACTGAAATAATTTTAAAAAATCATAAACCGAAGAGTTCTTCCAAACTGGGAAATTATATATTAGAAATTAATGTTGTTATTTTGTTTTATCATACCTACGCTTCCAAAAAAAAAAAATTAATAAAAAGTAAATTATCTTCCCATCGGAGAATTTCTTGAAAACATTTTTTCAGACATTTGTGTTTGCTATTGAGCTGTATACTTTATTTCAAGAATTTAGTCTTTAAGAACTATTAGTACCAATATTCATAATGTGAAAGGATTTATGAACTTCTGGAAAGGATTTATGATGAAGCACTTACGTTATAGACTTCACGATAATGAGTTCGTATTTACATACTTCATAATTAAGAACTCATTATCCAGAGTTAAATTGAATATATTATGTTTCAGTTGATTTTAAACTTTTCTGTTTTGTATTAAGGCTATGTTAATAATTCAAACAAAATTGTATTGAAAAGTAATACTGGCCAAAGAACAGAACATAAATCTCTAAGGAAATGGTTTTTCAATTTCTGATTTGGTGCCAAGTTATAGATTCAACATTATTAGTCTTAGATTTCTTGTTGCAATGTCTTAAGCAATTCCTATTCAATAGGGAAAATTGAGAAAAAATTGTCAATAGGTTTTAATTTTTTTATTTAGTCGATTTTTCACTTTCTGCAGCTACTTTGAAGTGATTTAAAAAATAATAAGTATATTATTTCATTCATACCATTTAATATTAGGTGTTTCAATCTTCATAAAAATTCCTTTGCTTTTGTGTGTATTTCTTTTTCATTTAATTTAGTACCGGTTGTTTACTACAGTGTAAGGTACTTCATAAGCATAAAAGAATTGACAGTACAAATGTACTATATTTTTTAAAACTAAGTTTGTGGACTTAACTTTTACACGGTAACCTTAAATAGCTAAATTAAAATATTATGAATGTGTAAAATAAATTTGTCTCCGAAGTCCTAAATGTTTGTTCAAAATGTTAAGATTATTTATTTAAGAAAAAAAAAGGAAATTTATCCTATCTAAAAAAACAGTTTCATCAAGACTTGAGTTTCGTATATGCTGTTCATTTAATTAACTATTTATTGTTTTTTGTTTTGAAAAAAGTATTTTTTTATATTTCAGTATGTTATGAAATACCTTAATTACTCATTTAAAATTATAAATAACTTCAATTCGTAGTATTTAAAATATTACTGGAGAATAATTATATTATTATTATGTTTTTTAAACATCTTGCTGAACCTAAGTAAATGCAAATTATAATGCTTGTTTCATTTTGTTTACAGGTGTGTACAAACATTATATCACTAATATTAAGGTAAGACTATGTTAAGTTTCATTTTTAATTATTTCATTAGAAATTTCAATTTTAATATATCACGGTGAGATCGGAGAATAAATATATATAAAAAGAAAAAACTTGCATTAAAATTAAAAATGTCGACGAAAAAACAGCACTCTACAGTTTATATTTTATTAACTCTTACCAATCTCAAATTTTCAATAAATGTCCTGTAATAATATGCAAGTAGGGGTAATAAGCCGATTCTGGCGCAGTAAATGAGGAGTTTTGGACTTTGGACCCTAGCCTCGAACCAGCCTTAACCACGTGTCCTTGGACTCTAGCCTCGAACCAGCCTTAACCACGTGTCCTTGAACTTTGGACCCTAGCTTTGACCCTACTACTGGTCACGTGATCTACCGGGGGGGGGGG
>NW_027111767.1:0-12940 GCF_000696795.3 Halyomorpha halys
CAGGGGGTCACGTGACCAAATACTGGCCTCTCATTGGCTGCCTAATGATCACGTGATAGACCACGTGACAGACCACGTGGGTGGTTAAGGGTGGGTCGGGCCGAATATTTGAATTCAAATCTCCCGCCATGTGTGACGTCATCAAAATGCTGGCTTCTGATTGGCTCCTCAAATCACTGTCCCAGCTCGCCCATATTCCCTCTACTGACCCTCGATGCTTATATTATAGTTCCACTCTGTATACAAATTTTATTACCTATCAGGACTTTTTATTCTTCTACAACAGACAAAAGTCATAAATAAAATATTTATGTTCAAACTAACAATTCTAGAACTAACTTTGTGGGTCGTTTCTTTAAAGAAAAATTACATACCTAATACAGTTTTTGCCTAACATGTTGAATATCAACAAAATATTTATTAAATAAAAAATTTGCATTTCATATTTTATGCACATATGTATACAATCATTTCTTATGACAAATTACTTATATTACTTATTAAAGTAAATAAAAAAGTAACTTTCGTTTTTGTTTTTTTTGTACATATAAAATTAGTTAGTAATACATAAGCAGTTAAATAATTAATGTAAATAAATCTTTTTTTTTTTTTAGATACCGGAAAAAATAATCTCTCTCGTGGGTTTTTGATGTATGAAATATTCACTGCATTCAGACTGAGTTCAGTTGAATCATTATTCGAAATTGTCAAATCTTGAAATAGTCTTTTAGTATTTCCATTTAAAAAGTAAAGCATATCACACCGTGAAATTAAATGAAATAGTAATTTTAAAAAAATTGATCATAGATTTATTATTTTTAATTAAATAAAATCTGAGCCTTCAAATTATAAACGCCGATAAATAATTTTTATAAAGATAGTATTTCTTTTATTCTATGCTATTATATATTATTATAGCAGAATACTCTTACAACTTACAGCTCATGAGAAATAGTACCTACTTAACCGTAAAGTCTTGGACAAATTGTATTCCAAAGTGGATTAACAAAGGTCTGGATAGTGTTTCTTCTAATCTAGCTTGCACGCACCATCAGTGGTTATTGACTCTTGACTGAATAAACATGAAAACTACAACCAGTCCAGTGTGGTTGACGTCTTTTAGAAGTTTAGCATGAAACCATAAATCCATATTTGCTATAATTAAAATTTGGTGTGGTGGTTGCATCACACAATTTTCACTTACTGTCCCATTTGGAGTTGAAATTAATCCTCGCTCGTTTGGGAACAGATATCTTTATATTATTCACTGTGGCAAAAATTCCCCATACTAATTCCAATGAACCATTCCATCCTTTCCTATTCTAAATTAGCCTTTTAATTGACAGATTGACAAAACTCAGAAGTTTTAGTGACTGTCTTAGACTAGTACTTATAATAATAATTCTTTTTTTTTTTAATCATTTATTTATTGTTATTTACAACAGTATAACATATATACAACAAGTAAATTTGCTGTAGGTGAGATAGTGACATGATACAAACATGTGGAGAATCTACCCATTGATAGAACTTCAATAACATTTCTAGAAGAGAAGATCCCGAGGCCATCTTCATTTCAGACGCCTAGGAGGATTATTAGGTAATGAAGGAGAAGCCAGGTTAAAAACAAGTGGATTTGGGTGGTTGGGAAGTTTTCCATGGAAGGAATGGTATCTGGTTTTGGCCAAATCGGCAACATGTGGGACATTGAGGTCATACGAAGGGTAAATGTGATTTGGTGGGATTTATTGGGATTAATTTTAATCCTCCAATTTTGGCACCGTTCTTTAAGAGTGGTGATGTGAGATTGGAGGGTTTGGGATTCAATGTAAGGATCATTGTTCACTGACAATAGACATGTATCATAGGCATACGTGGTGAGGATAGTGTTAGGATGGGTTGGGATGTCAGCTGTGAAAACTGTATAAAGAATAGGACCAAGGATACTACCCTGAGGTACACCAGCAGACTGACGGAATAGGAATGAGTAAGCGCCGTATTAATTTACTTAAAATAATCTGTCGGAGAGATAAGAACGGATAATAATAATTCTAATGCTAAAATTTTAACATTTTTCTTCGGCAAATGTTTGACAGGTATATAAAGATAACTAAAATTTACGATGTGCTATTGATTCAATGCTATTATTGAATCAATGTATTGTTTTTGAATATACTGAATCTTTTTAATTTCAAAAATTGAATCAGTTTTGCAAATACTGAGAATGATCTTATGGAGTTAGTCATCCTAGTCATCCTATCCGCAAGACTTAAATATAGGTTAAGTGAAATTAAAGAAATAATTATTTATTTAATCAGGTTGCCAAAATGGAACAACTAACTGCGCTTATAATGGCCAGTTAAAATTCGTATTGGAAATGATTTTTTATATATATAAGTTTTTTGCCACTCTCCATTATTGGCTACGTCTTTCTATGTTAAATATTGTTTTTTTTTCTAAAATCTTCGGCTTTTTAACGGTATATAATTAGTCTGTATTAGAAATCTTATTTCTGAAAATGTGTTCTTAACCTGCAATAAATATTCCTTTTTTCTCCTTAAATTAACTATCAAATCCTTTCATGATTTATATTTAACCAGTATTCGTTGGTAATAAAAGTTTAATTATTTCAAACAAATGAAATTAAAGTTATATTTGAGGAAGGTATTTTGAAAATTCGACGTTTAAGTACTGACAAACTATTTCAATGAGAATAAGATCGAACTGATATTAAATCCCATTTAATTGTACATTTATAAGCCGAGTTGAAAAAAGTTGTTTAAATTGCTCTTGAGAAAATCGAAAAAATTAGAAAATAGATTATATAATGTTGCATTTCCAGTCGTTCGATTTAGTCGAAAAGTTGCTGTTAAAGATGTATTTTAACTTTCCTTTTTGAGCTATCCTGCTCACACACACTCGGTGGGTTGAATACCTCGATATTTCGAAGCCATCTTTAATAATTAAACTCCTTAACAGGATTACGAGACCCCATGATTCGAAATTACAATATGCCAAACCCTAAAACTTCATAAGTATTCCTAAAAACGACATGGAAATTACTTTCTGTGCAGTGAAAGAAAAAAATTCAGTGGCGAGTCGTGGTACAATTGAAACGATAATGTACCCTAGCTAATTCAATTATATTCTCCTAAAGTCATCTACATCACAAATTAGGGGTTTTATTTTAACAATTGTGTGCCTCAAACTTATGTATTTAATAACCAAATTTGTTTGGAATTTTTGATTCTTTTACCAATCACATACGGATCGACTTTGTTCAATTGAAAAAAAAAATTGAACTTTATCTAGTTTAAACAACTTTAACATGCCTATTGGCATTAAAAAATTGGTCCATCCAGGGATTTTGATTACACAATCTGCGTTCAAAAAAATGTTCTATATATTTTTATTTTTATTAAAGAGGTTGGAAAATTCAAACTTTTAGGTTTATGATTTTACACCTCTTTCGAATTATTTTTTTAAATAATAGAGCCATGGCCTGAGGTGTATGCTGTCATACATGCAATCATTCCTTATACAGAAACTGAAACTAACGAAGTTAACAAACATATTCTAGACTATTCAAGTATACAGTAAGATTATTTATGATAATAAAATGATCGCATTATTATTTAAGTAATTATAAATATATATAAATATATTTATTATAAATACGTATAAATTTTATAAATATTATAAATACGTACAGATTTATGTATCAATGCCTACAGAATATCTACAAGATCATAATTATACGTTTAAGGTGACACATAAGTTACACACATAAAAGCTATTTAAGTTTTTTAAAAATGAAATGAGTTAAACTATACGATACTGGCCGCATTTATGTATATTTCATCTGTTAAATGCCCGTGCTTTGGATTTGTAATGAAAAGGGGAGGGAAGATATAGCCACAGATTGGAGCTGTGGGCCGAGGGAATATTATACACCCCTTGACATCTGTGTAGGCTAAGCCAACCGTACTAAACAGAAGTGCTGGTACTGTATGCTTTAGCGCCTTGTGTAAAAGCACATGAAGTCTCTCTGACTGAAGGGCATTTACATATTTGAATGTTAAATATCTTTATTTCTAAATGTATACCTTAAATATTTCCTTGAATTTTAATATATTACAATAAAGGCTCTGTCCAAATAATGCAAGTAAATGTACATCAGATTGATAAGTGCTTACCGACTTACACAAATGTACAACTTCATAAGGAACTCCTATTACCTAAGTTTAAGATCATCATTACTCTTCGGTGATTCTTTGGTCGCAGATTAAGGAATATTTTAGATTTTTGAAATTTAAGCAATCTGGCACTGACTACAGGAAGAACGCTTCCAGCCGTAATAAAAATACATCAAGTCGTTAAATATTTTATCAGAAAAATTATATTAAAAAGTTGCTCAGGATAAAAAGATCAAAGTGACTCAAACGGCTATCATTGTAAAACTATCATTTAGATATAAAAACAAAATCGTTCAATGAAATATCATTGTTTGCTATTCTTGATTTTACGAAATTGCGCAAGGCTGAATTGAAAAAGAATATTATTCTGAAACTTATCGACTGCGTCGGGCGATGTCGTAACTAAACTTAAACATTTAAAAATAAACTTTATTTTTCTTGTCAGAGGACCCATGCTAGAAACACGCATGTCAAAATAAATAATTTTATTTAATTTAACATAAAACTAATATTATTTAATTTATTGATTCATTAATATATTATATATTAGATTTTTGTTTGAGAGTGGGTAACTTTAATTAGGCACAATATCTTTAGATCCTTATCCCTCAACTTTGTTTGTTTTTCTCCGATATTTCGGCCCTTAAGCAATATTTCTAACGCCGGCTAATTGCCCAAGTCAACTGTACATATTTATATTGTTATTGCAACATATTAAGTTTTTTTTAATTTTTTTACGTACAAAATACATACTGTTACACAATTATCACAGAATTATTTAATCTAGCACAGATGTATTTGTTTTGTTGTTTTTTTTTCAAGAATTTAAATGATATAGCAAGGCTAAACTTTCTCGATAGTAGTTCAGATGAGATTGTTAATTGACGAGGAGTAAAGTTTTGATAAATGTGATAATCCGAGAGAAAATGGAAAAGGCTCAGGAATAGTTGTGGTGGATCGCATTGTGGGTAAACAGAACTCCAATAATTCTCAAGGTAAATATCACAATGGACTCTCGAGCTGACCACACATCAAGTAATCCAAGGGTTTTTCTACCTCTCTATTTCTTATATCAATACCAGGCGGAAATAAAACCGCTATTATATGATATTTACCAAAAATAGTGTTGAGAATGTGTTTAAGAATATTTGTAGAAATATATGCTTCAATAAATAATCCTTCTAATGTGCATCTCGCGGAGCTGGGCAGGAATCATTACACGAGTAATTTAAGTACATTTTCAATTACATATCTCAGTTACACTAAGATAACTTATTAATGGTTCAAAACATGAAAAAATAGTGGTTTTGAAGAACAGCTACACTAAAGTATTTTTAAGACGCAATTAAAATCTGAACTTTTGCTTGTTGGGGAAACAAATAACAATTTCTCTCACACAATTACTTTAACTGTAATTGTGTGTTAAAATTACAATTATTTCCCGATGGTAAGTAATGCAATTCTAATTCTAATTACTTATTAACCCGTTCAATTGCAATTACAATTAATATTAAATGTAATTTAACACATATGTATACATATTTCGGGAAAAATACACATAAATTAACACATTAGTCAATTGAACTTTTCGGATTCCCGACACTTTTGGGTATATTTATATACCGGGCTGTTCACATGTGCAGAGAATGAAAATGCTGAAGATTTTTATAGTGAGGGCTGGAGCTTCGATTTATTTTAGCTTTTGGGATCCTAAAATATTAAAGTCTGCTAAAATCGTTTTGAATGTGTAGAAAATAAAATAGATTTTATCTTCATTTTCAGCATCTTTGACTACATATAAGGAGACCCCAATCTGTTAAAAATCAGAAAAGATAAACTAATCGATACGCGAGCTCGCGACCATAAACTCGATTTTATTTTCATTTTCAGCATCTTCGAAAACATAAGCAGAACGCAATATGTTAAAAATCAGAGAAGATAAAATAAAACGATACACCTGCGTGTAATACTAAAATCGATTTTTTTCTTTTTTAACACATCTTCAAAATATAATAAAATAAATCGATAGGTAAGCGCGAAATCTTAAAGTGGATATGATGTCATTTCCATATTTTGGAGCCGTTTCTAATATGATTTATGTTTTCGGTTTTAAATAATTGAAGTTATATTAAAATTACTTTTATTATATCCCAATTAATTGGTGATTTAGAATATAAATAACAATTCCATTAAAATGTAATTGGTAATTGTATACTCATGAATATATTAATATTGCTATATATATTTTCAATTAAGGAGGTAAGAAAAAAAAATTTGGTAATTGTTGTTATGTAGATTCAACTTGTAATTGTAATTGGGGGTCCGCAATAATATTTACAGTTGTTTATGAAGTAACTGCAAATACAATTTATAGTTATTACAAATACCATTGTTTCCAACTGTACTTGCATTTCTGCAATTCCAAATTACAGTAATTGCCAAGGTATGTATTGTAATAAGGTGTATATTGTAAATACTTTTTGTGCAACTCTGACATCTGGTAAGTACCCAGAAAAGCTTTATAGGCTACACCAACGATGACTTTACAGTGTAAATAAAATTCTAACAGTTGGTACCAACAAGGCAAGAGGTACTCCATCATCACAAAGGGGCAATAGCCGGCTTTTATTTACATAAAAAAATTGTGTTATTTGCCTTTTTTATCTAGCGATTCGTGTCAAAACAATTGCGTTGAATGGTTCAGGCTTTTCTGTTAGAAAAGCCCACAATGGTGGATCTGTCTGTATCATCAGATTATCAATGTATAGTTTTACTGAGATTAAAATATGATAACATAATTTAAAAATTACATAAGTAAAATATGATTACAACCTAGACCTGATCAGCCAAAATTAATTGTGTTTATTAAGCATTTGTTAAAATTTTGTTTTATTATTATACTAAATCATTATAATTGTGTTCAATCATAAATATAATTTAATTATTGTTTAATTGGGTGTCTAAATGTTTAATTTTTTTTTTCAACGCCCTAAACACTATTTACTATTTATTTTATTCTCAATTTTAAAGATATCTGTATAAGCCCGTAGGACAAGTTTCCTAGAAATAAAAGAGCAATTTTCTAGAAATTTTTCGGAAAACTCAAAACGCTTAAGAAATATCAAAAATTATGTTATAAAAAGAAAAAGAAAAAAAGAATGGATACTTTAGGAAATAAATATTTGTGTGTGGATAAATATCATGGCACTAAAGAGACTTGGTATCGTAACCTTCCGCCTGACAATCAATAGAAAATAGAAAAACATAATAGAACATAAAAGCATAATAAAAAATAATCTTTGTACTTCAAAAAGCAATGAATTCAGTTCATTCTCATTTCGAATGAATTGAATTGAACGACTAAACCCTTAATCTCCAGGTTTCATGCCGTAGTTATTACTGAGCTGTCAGTTGTGTAAGTACCTGTCCTCAGGTTTTTATTCCTTTCAGAATCCTAATAAAAACGTTTTTAGGGCCAGTAACTTTTTTTAAACCTTAAATTCATCCACTTTATCAGTTTAAATGTATTTTGCAAATTAAAACTGTGGTGTGTACCCTACGAAGGTAAACGTGGAAAAGTTAAATAGTCTGATTTTCTTTCAATATGGAAATGACTGTTTAAATCCAATTATTTTCCTTGATAAACTTAGCTTAAAACGCCTGTATCCCATCATTGATTCCAACCACATAATCCCAGATCACCAGTTTGGATTCCGAACATCCCACTTCATTGGAGCGCGGAATGTACTGCTCGGAAGTCTTTCTTGATGTAGAACAGGTTTTTGATCGAGTCTGGTACCCAGGACTGCTATACAAGATCCGTAGATTTCTACACCCTACATATTATCTCAATAATAGCATTGTATCAATGGTTAAAAGCACATCGTCAATTTTAGTTAACTGTTATATCTTTATGTACCTGCCAAACATTTGCCGAAGAAAAATGTTAAAATTTTAGCATTAGAATTATTATTATCCGTTCTTATCTCTACGACAGGTTATTTCAAGTAAATCATAACAGTGCTTATTCATACCTGTTTCCTCAGTCTGCTGGTGTACCTCAGGGTAGTATCCTTGATCCTATCCTTTATACAGTTATAACAGCTGACATCCCAACCCATCCTAACACTATTCTCACCACTTATACCGATGGCACATACCTATTGTCAGTGAATAACGATCTTTCCATTGTATCCCAATCCCTCCATTCCCACATCACCACCCTTGAAGAATGGTGCCAAAACTGGAGAATTAAAATAAATCCCACCAAATCATATTTACCTTTCGTCGTAAACCTTCGTCTAGCCCCACAGTATCTTTTAATAATACCCCACATATTCCTGTTGAACAGATCCGTTACTTAGGACTAAATCTGGACAAACGACTGACATGGAATCCTCATACAAGTCTGAAAAGACAGGAAACTGCTCGTCGGTTCCAACTATTACATCGTTTACTAGACAAACGGTCCAAACTTCCAATCCATTACAAAAGACTGTTATAATGCCTATCTGGACATACGGAGTTGAGGTATGGGGCTCCACTTAACGACCTAATTGCTCTCGAATCCAATCCTTACAGTCCAATCCCACATTACCACTCTTGAAGAATGGTGCCAAAATAAGAGGATTAAAATTAATCCCAATAAATCCCACCAAAACACATTTACTCTTCGTCATAAACCAATGACCTCTTGCCCAACAGTATCCTTTAATAATACCCCACTTATTCCTCTCGAACAGATCCGTTATTTAGGACTACATCTCGACAAACGACTGACATGGAATCCTCATACAAGACTGAAAAGAGAGGAAACTCCTCGTCGATTTCGACTATTACAACATTACTAGACAAAAGGTCTTAATTGCCAATTCATTACAAAAGACTGATCTACATGACTATTATAAGAGGTGCCCAGGCACCCACCCAGGAGGAGCTGCTAAGATATATATAGACTACACGTACCCTAGGGATGATCCATCCCACGATAGTGCAGATGATGGAATGGTTAGACGCACCACGTTATACGCACCAGGTACCGATCTTTGTCCACCATGGGATTTGTGGGATGAATTCATCTTGCCGTGGACTGGCAAGGTCGGAAGGGCTCAAGAACTAGACAGTATAGATGCTGCAATCCTCAAGAATAGTACCCCTTATATCGAGGAGGGGTTGTTGGATATATTCAACGAGTGTTTGGATAAGGGGCAATTTCTAACCAGGTTGAGAATTGCAGACTTAATACTGCTCTAAAAGGGAGGTGGTAATGATTAGAAAATGCCAAAAGCCTACCGACCTATATGCCTCCTCTCAGTAGGAATTAAGGTCCGGAACACATGATCGTCAAGCCTTATACCATCTTAAGTGCTGCAAGCCATCCACGGCAATTCGCCTCGACCCGTGATAAGGGGGAGGGCGGAAAATACGTCTATTTGATCATGTTTGATATTGTTGCCAAAAACAGCAGAGCCAGACTAAATACAGAAGCAGAAAGGCACACCAGTCTTGTAGAAGAATGGTGCGTGAAGAGGTAGTTAAGTATGGCAGCAGCCAAGACTCATACAATAAAGGTATTCATACCATATTCATAAGTGACTTTACTGACAGGGCTCATCCTATCACTCTGGATATTCAGAGAGAGAGGGTAGAACCGGGTAAGAAGGTGACAAATCATTCTGTGAGGATAAGAAGAAAATTTGATACCCCTTCTCACCTGGTGTATCTAAAGGACAGGGTGACCCTGTCACTCAATGGATTAAGCAGGATAGGGGGTGCGATTTGGGACCTCAGATACCCTGCAACTATGACCATAAAGTATTCTGAGGTACGCATCCCCTGCGTAGAGCCGAAACCTCACGCAGGCACAAAAGAGGAGACTGGCTGCTATACAGAGATTGGCTCTACTGAGGGTCGCGAAGACAGTGTCACTTGAGATGGTGCAGGTGCTGGCCAGAGCGATGCCCCTGGACCTCATCCTCAGAGAGGATGTCCTTAAATATTAACAAGCCAGATAGGCGCTACTTTGAGAAATTCTTCCCCACCGTCCTTTTTTGATTGAAGGATAAGTGGGTCCTCCCAGACTATTGGGTCTCACAGATCTTAACAGAACGTGGATGGTTCCGGTTAAAGCTGCAGAGCTTTGGAAACAACATCGACCCCCGGTGCCACACGTAGTAGTAGATTACTCCGCCATGGAAAGATACCGACCTAGGCTGTCGAGAAAGACCGGGATTTTCGTCCTTACTGCGTCAGACTTCTCTCGTTTGATGGAAGAAGATAATTATCTCTTCTTCAGGGAGTTCATTTACGGGTGGAAGGAGGTGGTGGGCCCCACTCATTTCACAATGGGAAGGGCTTGACCGCCCGACATCGGCGAGCCACCGAATGAAGAGGAAGTTGATCCAGACTGAGACCAGGAGGGTTGGACCGGGCTGGCAAACTGAAGAAGGATCCCGTCCGATGCGGGCCATGATAATCTACCGGACAGATGCAGTGGACAAGGTGCAGCTCCATCAGTAAGGCGCTCCACTGCACGCTGGACCACACTAAAAATTGTTCCAAACAATGCTTAAAAGGAACCCCCTTATATTATTATTGTAATTTATAAACGAATAAAAAAAAATTGTTGATTTTCGGGTGCAGTGGCATGTGAAAACCCCAGCGTAGTACCCAACTGCTGCAGGACCCCATATGCCAGAAATGACGAGGGAGGGGAATTAAAAAAAAAGATCAACTTTTGAGATATTAAAAAATTAGAACAATTATAATAATACATGCCTGTAGGGTTGTACCTTTGTCACAATATTTATTCATGGTGTCTCCGTAATTCAGTATAACAAAGCGCTTTTATAAGAAGAACAAACGTGCATTGTTCATCTTCACTATTTTTGCCAAGTTGTCGGGCGAAACCTCCTCCTATTGTTTCCCTCGCGGCTTACAATCGCGACGCCATTGTAATTAGAAACTTGCAAAATTGTTGAAATCTGGGAAATAAACAAAGGAATTGAATTTATTGTTATTTTATACAAAACCTACCCTCCGAGATGTCGCCGCGGTTACCTGATAAATACTCCTTAAATACTGGAAGTATTTAATTAAAACTTTTACCAGCATTTATTTCGCTTTACCACTTTAAATTCTATTTTATAACAAAAAGAATGGTTATAAAAAATATCCTTATTATTATCATTTTGGTTTACTTTTAATAATCTTCTCTTCTTTAGAATTAGGGACCATTTTGTTCCAATGCGTAGCGTTTTTCACGTGTTTTAAGAACTGTATTCCATAACGGTAACTGAAGTGAATCCAGTACTAAACGACTTTTCCAATGTTTTTGTTGTAGTATTTGTACACTGTGACATACACTACTGGATTTGTCTCTCGTTGAAATGTGACTCTAATATTTAGTCATTTAATCGCATATTCCAAACCGAGTACTATTTGTGTAGATATTGGAAGTGCTTTTGTAAAGTTAGTGAGTTCTGTGTGGGATCATTGTGAATTTTTTAAGAGTTAGTGGTAGTTAATGTCTAAGAGTTGGTATGTATGACGTATGTATAAATATTTACAGTAACAATTATAAAAATTTACAAGTATTGTAGTAAATATAATATAATATAATAAACATAGTTCCTCGGAGTATTCCTGTCAAAAATGATTGAATTAAAAAAAAATCCGAACCCTAACAGAAAGAGAAAAATCTTCCTAAAAGGAAAGATTGAAAAATGACTTAGTACCGTGAGACAGTATGATTTTACTCTGACGAGAAACTACTTTGACTTTTTCAAATGTTTGGACCATATTCTGAAATGTGCTCTGAATGACACTAGATGTGTATTGGTTTTATATTAGTGCTCTACAAATCTATTTAGAAATTATGTTATTGAATTGATATTAAGGTAGTATTTGTTGTATGTCAACCATTTTTAATATTAATTTTCCAAAGCGTTGAGAACATATTGGAAGGAGAATTGTAGGAGTTTATTAGTTTGTAAGAGAAATTGTATATGTCTATGTCTTCTTACCGTATCACTTAGATCTTTCAATTGTAGTGAGATAATATGATCTTGAATTTGAAACTAATAATAATTGAGTAATTAGTTGTCCTTCGTTTTGTGGAAAAAAAACAATAGGGCTTTCTTGGGCATCTGCAGTTATTATGTTTTATAACCTCGGGGTTTCCTTTCAGCTAAGAACCTGATTTTTTGTAGAACTTAAGAAGTGATAAAAGGAGGTGGAAAAGTGAACTATAGTGTCACACTTTCAGAAGTTCAAGAATCAATTTTATTCAATTTTCATTTATTTTATTATTATCAAACCAGCAAATCAATCAGTTGTCCTCAGTCTAAGTGCCAGTTATTATTAACTTCACTTATTATTATTACTTTCACTGATTTTATTATTATAAAACCAGTAAATCAATCAGTTGTCCTCAGTCTAAGTGCCAGTTATTATTAACTTCACTTATTATTATTACTTTCACTGATTTTATTATTATAAAACCAGTAAATCAATCAGTTGTCCTCAGTCTAAGTGCCATTTATTATTAATTTTTACTTACTATTATTATTTTCACTTATTTTATCATTATTAAACTAGTAAATCAATCAGTTGTCTTCAGTCCAAGTGCCAATTATTATTAATTTTACTTACTATTACTATTTTCACCCATTTTATCATTATAAAACCAGTAAATCAATCAGTTGCCCTCAGTCTAAGTGCCATTTATTATTAATTTTCACTTA